>NW_027254079.1:365000-490000 GCF_044704955.1 Pristiophorus japonicus
AGTTTGGGGATTGATACAGGACTATGGGGAGAGAGCGGGGCAGTGGGATTAGTTTGGGGATTGATACAGGGCTATGGGGAGAGAGCGGGGCAGTGGGATTAGTTTGGGGAATGATACAGGGCTATGGGGAGAGAGCAGGGCAGTGGGATTAGTTTAGGGATTGATAGACATACAGACAGAGAGAGACAGAGAGGGAGAGACACTTAGACAGGGAGAGAGAGACTGAGAGAGAGACAGAGAGGAAGAGAGAGAGAGAGACAGATAGAGTCAGAGAGAGAGAGACAGAGAGGGTCAGAGAGAGAGAGCGAGACACACACAGAGAGTGAGAGACAGAAAGGGAGAGAGAGAGAGAGAGACAGAGAGAGTCAGAGAGAGAAAGAAAGACAGAGAGGGAGAGAGAGAGAGACAGAGAGAGTGAGTGTGACAGAGAGAGAGAGAGAGGCAGAGAGTGTCAGAGAGAGGGGGAGAGAGACAGACAGACAGAGAGAGAGGGAGAGAGAGAGATAGGGAGAGTGAGAGAGAGAGAGAGACAGAAATAGTGAGAGAGACAGAGAGAGAGAGCGGGGAACAGAGGGAGGGACAGAGAGAGAGAGACAGTGAGAGAGAAAGAGAGACCGAGAGAGAGAAAGAGATGAAAAGAGACAGGAGAGAGATACAGAGAGACAGAGAGAAACTCAGAGACACAGAGAGAGAGAGACAGAGAGAGAGAGGGAGTGAGAGAGAGGGATAGAGAGAGAGGGATAGAGAGAGAGACAGAGAGAGAGATAGACAGAGAGACAGAGAGAGAGAGATAGGGAGTGAATGAGACAGAGAGAGAGAGAGACAGAGAGAGAGAGGGACAGAGAGAAAGACAGAGAGAGATAGAGAGACAGAGAGAGAGAGACAGAGAGAGAGAGGGACGGAGAGAGAGAGGGAGACAGAGAGCGAGAGTGATAGAGAGAGACAGGGATAGGAAGAGAGACGGATGTTGAGAGAGGGGGGAGACAGAGAAAGAGAGGGAGAAACACAGAGAGAGGGAGAGAGACAGAGAGAGAGAGAGGGAGAAACAGAGAGAGAGAGACAGATAGAGAGACAGAGATAGAGGGAGAGAGAAAGAGAGCGAGAGACAGAGAGATAGAAACAGATAGAGAGAGAGAGAGACAGAGCGAGGCTGTCAGAGAGAGAGAGACAGAGAGAGAGAAAGAGAGAGGGAGATAGAATGAGAGAGAGATGGAAAGAGACAGGAGAGAGAGAGGGAGAGAGACAGAGAGAGAAACACAGAGAGAGGGACAGAGAGAGGGAGAGAGAGAGTGACAGAGACAGAGAAAGAGAGAAAGTGACAGACAGATAGAGAGACAGAGAGAAAGAGAGAGATGGAAAGAGACAGGAGAGTGGGAGAGAGGGATAGAGAGAAATAGGAAGAGAGAGACAGAGAGGGAGTGAGACAGAGAGAGAGAGAAGGAGAAAGACAGAGCGAGAGAGAGAGACAGAGAGAGAAGGAAAAAGACAAAGCGAGAGAGAGAGACAGAGAGAGAGACAGAGAGAGTGAGTGTGACTGAGAGACAGAGAGAGACAGAGAGTGTCAGAGAGATGTAGAGTGAAACAGACAGAGAGAAAGGGGGATAGAGAGAGATAAGGTGAGAGGGACAGAGAGAGAGAGACGACAGAAAGAGAGACAGATAGATAGAGAGAGAGAGTGAGAGAGACAGTGAGAGGGAGAGATAGAGAGAGAGACAGAGAGACAGAGCGAGAGAGAGAAAGATGGAAAGAGATAGGAGAGAGACAGAGAGAGAAACTCAGAGACACAGAGAGAGAGAGAGACAGAGAGAGAGAGAGAGCGAGAAACAGATAAAGAGAGAGAGAGAGAGACAGAGAGATAGAGACAGAGAGAGACAGACAGAGAGAGAGAAAATGAGTGAGTGAGAGAGACAGAGAGACAGAGAGAGAGAGCAAGAAACGGAGAAAGAGAGAGAGAGAGAGAGAGACAGAGAGTTAGAGACAGAGAGAGATAGACAGAGAGTGAGAAAATGAGAGAATGAGAGAGATAGAGAGAGATAGAGACAGAGAGTTATATATATATATATATAGAGAGGGAGACAGAGAGAGGGACAGAGAGAGAGAGATGGAAAAATGCAGGAGAGAGAGACAGAGAGAGAAAGAGAGGGATAGAGAGAGAGGGGGATAGAGAGAGAGAGGGATAGGGAGAAAGAGGGAGAGAGACAGAAAGAAAGAGAGAAACACAGGGAAAGAGAGAGAGAGAGAGAGAGAGAGAGACAGAGAGATAGAGATTGTAGGACAGAGAGAGAGAGGCACAGAGAGAGAGAGGGAGATAGGGAGAAGGACAGAGAGAGGGAAAGAGAGAGAGAGAGAGCGAGAGGAACAGAGAGAGGGAAAGAGAGAGAGAAAGAGCGAGAAAGAGAGATACAGAGTGAGAGAGAGAGACAGAGAGAGAGAGAGAGTGAGACAGAAATAGGGCGAGACAGAGAGAGGGACAGAGTGAAAGAGAGGAACAGAAAGAGGGAGAGTGAGAGAGACAGAGAAAGAGACAGTGAGAGAGAGTGAGAGGGAGAGAGAGAGTGTGTGTGTGTGTGTCTCTCTCTCTCTCTGTCTGTCTCACTTTCTGTATCGATTCTGGGATTGATACAGGATTATGGGGAGAGAGCGGGGCAGTGGGATTAGTTTGGGGATTGATACAGGACTATGGGGAGAGAGCGGGGCAGTGGGATTAGTTTGGGGATTGATACAGGACTATGGGGAGAGAGCGGGGCAGTGGGATTAGTTTGGGGATTGATACAGGACGATGAGGAGAGAGCGGGGCAGTGGGATTAGTTTGGGGATTGATACAGGACTATGGGGAGAGAGCGGGGCAGTGGGATTAGTTTGGGGATTGATACAGGACTATGGGGAGAGAGCGGGGCAGTGGGATTAGTTTGGGGATTGATACAGGACTATGGGGAGAGAGCGGGGCAGTGGGATTAGTTTAGGGATTGATGCAGGACTATGGGGAGAGAGCGGGGCAGTGGGATTAGTTTGGGGATTGATACAGGACTATGGGCAGAGAGTGGGCCAGTGGGATTATTTTGGGGAATGATACAGGACTATGGGGAGAGAGCGGGGCACTGGGATTAGTTTGGGGATTGATACAGGACTATGGGGAGAGAGCGGGGCAGTGGGATTAGTTTGGGGATTGATACAGGACTATGGGGAGAGAGTGGGCCAGTGGGATTATTTTGGGGAATGATACAGGGCTATGGGGAGAGAGCGGGGCAGTGGGATTAGTTTAGGGATTGATGCAGGACTATGGGGAGAGAGCGGGACAGTGGGATTAGTTTGGGGATTGATACAGGGCTATGGGGAGAGAGCAGGGCAGTGGGATTAGTTTAGGGATTGATAGACATACAGACAGAAAGAGACAGAGAGGGAGAGACACTTAGACAGGGAGAGAGAGAGTGAGAGACAGAAAGGGAGAGAGAGAGAGAGAGAGACAGAGAGAGTCAAAGAGAGAACGAAAGAAAGAGAGGGAGAGAGAGAGAGAGACAGAGAGAGTGAGTGTGACAGAGAGAGAGAGAGAGGCAGAGAGTGTCAGAGAGAGGGGGAGAGAGACAGACAGACAGAGAGAGAGGGATAGCGAGAGATAGGGAGAGTGAGAGAGAGAGAGAGACAGAAATAGTGAGAGAGACAGAGAGAGAGAGCGGGGAACAGAGGGAGGGACTGAGAGAGAAAGAGAGACCGAGAGAGAGAAAGAGATGAAAAGAGACAGGAGAGAGATACAGAGAGAAACTCGGAGACACAGAGAGAGAGAGACAGAGAGAGAGAGAGGGATAGAGAGAGAGGGATAGAGAGAGAGACAGAGAGAGAGAGAGACAGAGAGACAGAGAGACAGAGAGAGAGAGATAGGAAGTGAATGAGATAGAGAGAGAGAGAGACAGAGAGAGAGAGAGACAGAGAGAGGAGAAAGACAGAGCGAGAGAGAGAGAGACAGAGAGAGAGACAGAGAGTCAGAGAGAGAGACAGAGAGAGGGAGAGCGTGGGAGGGACAGAGAGAAAAAAAGAGAGAGCAAGAGATGGAACGAAACAGGAGAGAGAGAGAGAGGGAGACAGAGAGCGAGAGTGATAGAGAGAGAGGGATAGGAAGAGAGACGGATGTTGAGAGAGGGGGAGTGACAGAGAAAGAGAGGGAGAAAGACAGAGAGAGGGAGAGAGACAGAGAGAGAGAGAGAGAGAAACAAAGAGAGAGAGACAGATAGAGAGACAGAGATAGAGAGAGAGAGAAAGAGAGGGAGAGACAGAGAGATAGAAACAGATAGAGAGAGAGAGAGAGACAGAGCGAGGCTGTCAGAGAGAGAGAGACAGAGAGAGAGAAAGAGAGAGGGAGATAGAATGAGAGAGAGATGGAAAGAGACAGGAGAGAGAGAGGGAGAGAGACAGAGAGAGAAACACAGAGAGAGGGACAGAGAGAGGGAGAGAGAGAGAGAGACAGAGAGAGGAGAAAGACAGAGCGAGAGAGAGAGAGACAGAGAGAACAAGTCAGAGAGAGAGAGACAGAGTGCGAGAACGAGGCAGAGAGAGAGACAGAGAGAGTGAGTGTGACTGAGAGACAGAGAGAGACAGAGAGTGTCAGAGAGAGGTAGAGTGAAACAGACAGAGAGAAAGGGGGATAGAGTGAGATAGGGAGAGAGGGACAGAGAGAGAGAGACGACAGAAAGAGAGACAGATAGATAGAGAGAGAGAGTGAGAGAGAGATATAGCGAGAGAGTGAAAGATGGAAAGAGACAGGAGAGAGACAGAGAGAGAAACTCAGAGACACAGAGAGAGAGAGAGACAGACAGAGAGAGACAGAGAGAGAGCGAGAAACAGATAAAGAGAGAGAGAGAGAGAGAGAGACAGAGAGATAGAGACAGAGAGAGACAGACAGAGAGAGAGAGAAAATGAGTGAGTGAGAGAGACAGAGAGACAGAGAGAGAGAGCAAGAAACGGAGAAAGAGAGAGAGAGAGACAGAGAGACAGAGAGTTAGAGACAGAGAGAGATAGACAGAGAGTGAGAAAATGAGAGAGTGAGAGAGATAGAGAGAGAGAGATAGAGACAGAGAGTTATATATATATATTGAGAGGGAGACAGAGAGAGGGACAGAGAGAGAGAGTGATGGAAAAATGCAGGAGAGAGAGACAGAGAGAGAAAGAGAGGGATAGAGAGAGAGGGGGATAGAGAGAGAGAGGGATAGGGAGAAAGAGGGAGAGAGACAGAAAGAGAGAGAGAAACACAGGGAAAGAGAGAGAGAGAGAGAGAGACAGAGAGATAGAGATTGTAGGACAGAGAGTGAGAGAGGCACAGAGAGAGAGAGGGAGATAGGGAGAAGGACAGAGAGAGGGAAAGAGAGGGAGAGAGAGAGAGAGCGAGAGGAACAGAGAGAGGGACAGAAAGAGAGAAAGAGCGAGAAAGAGAGATACAGAGTGAGAGAGAGAGAAAGAGAGAGAGAGAGAGAGAGGGACAGAAATAGGGCGAGACAGAGAGAGGGACAGAGTGAAAGAGAGGAACAGAGAGAGTGAGAGAGACAGAGAGATAGACAGTGAGAGAGAGCGAGAGGGGAAAAGACAGAGACAGACAGGGTGAGACAGAAAGACCAAGAGAGTGACAGAGAGAGAGAGAGGGAGCGAGAGACAGGTACAGAGAGAGAGAGAGAGAGAGAGACAGACAGAACGAGTGAGACAGAGAGAGAGAGTGAGATAGAAAGAGACAGACAGAGAGCTAGAGACAGAGGGAGGGAGACAGAGACAGAGAGAGACAGAGAGAGCGATAGAGTGAGACAGAGAGACAGAGAGAGAGAGAGAGACAGAGAGAGACAGAGAGAGAGCTCGTTTGGGGATTGATACAGGGCTATGGGGAGAGAGCGGTGCAGTGAGAGAGAGCGAGAGGGAGAGAGATAGAGAGTGTGTATGTGTGTGTCTCTCTCTCTCTCTCTGTCTCTCTTTCTGTATAGATTCTGGAATTGATACAGGACGCTGTGGAGAGAGTGGGGCAGTGGGATTAGTTTGGGATTGATACAGGACTATGGGGAGAGAGCGGGGCAGTGGGATTAGTTTGGGGATTGATACAGGACTATGGGGAGAGAGCGGGTCAGTGGGATTAGTTTTGGGATTGATACAGGACTATGGGGAGAGAGTGGGGCAGTGGGATTAGTTTGGGGGTTGATACAGGACTATGGGGAGAGAGCGGGGCAGTGGGATTAGTTTGGGGGTTGATACAGGACTATGGGGAGAGAGCGGGGCAGTGGGATTAGTTTGGAGATTGATACAGGACGATGGGGAGAGAGCGGGGCAGTGGGATTAGTTTGGAGATTGATACAGGACTATGGGGAGAGAGCGGGGCAGTGGGATTAGTTTGGGGATTGATACAGGACTATGGGGAGAGAGCGGGGCAGTGGGATTAGTTTGGAGATTGATACAGGACTATGGGGAGAGAGCGGGGCAGTGGGATTAGTTTGGGATTGATACAGGACTATGGGGAGAGAGCGGGGCAGTGGGATTAGTTTGGGGATTGATACAGGACTATGGGGAGAGAGCGGGGCAGTGGGATTAGTTTGGGATTGATACAGGACTATGGGGAGAGAGCGGGGCAGTGGGATTAGTTTGGGGATTGATACAGGACTATGGGGAGAGAGCGGGGCAGTGGGATTAGTTTGGGGGTTGATACAGGACTATGGGGAGAGAGCGGGGCAGTGGGATTAGTTTGGAGATTGATACAGGACTATGGGGAGAGAGCGGGGCAGTGGGATTAGTTTGGGGATTGATACAGGACTATGGGGAGAGAGCGGGGCAGTGGGATTAGTTTGGAGATTGATACAGGACTATGGGGAGAGAGCGGGGCAGTGGGATTAGTTTGGGGATTGATACAGGACTATGGGGAGAGAGCGGGGCAGTGGGATTAGGTTGGGGATTGATACAGGACTATGGGGAGAGAGCGGGGCAGTGGGATTAGTTTGGAGATTGATACAGGACTATGGGGAGAGAGCGGGGCAGTGGGATTAGTTTGGGGATTGATACAGGACTATGGGGAGAGAGCGGGGCAGTGGGATTAGTTTGGGGATTGATACAGGACTATGGGGAGAGAGCGGGGCAGTGGGATTAGTTTGGGGATTGATACAGGACTATGGGGAGAGAGCGGGGCAGTGGGATTAGTTTGGAGATTGATACAGGACTATGGGGAGAGAGCGGGGCAGTGGGATTAGTTTTGGGATTGATAGACATACAGAGAGAGACAGAGAGGGAGAGACACTTAGACAGGGAGAGAGAGACTGAGAGAGAGACAGAGAGGAAGAGAGAGAGAGAGACAGATAGAGTCAGAGAGAGAGAGACAGAGAGACAGAGAGGGTCAGAGAGAGAGAGCGAGACACACACACAGAGTGAGAGACAGAAAGGGAGAGAGAGAGAGAGAGAGAGAGACAGAGAGAGTCAGAGAGAGAAAGAAAGACAGAGAGAGAGAGAGAGACAGAGTGAGTGAGTGTGACAGAGAGAGAGAGAGAGGCAGAGAGTGTCAGAGAGAGGGGGAGAGATACAGACAGACAGAGAGAGAGGGATAGAGAGAGATAGGGAGAGTGAGAGAGAGAAAGAGACAGAAATAGTGAGAGAGAGAGAGCGGGGAACAGAGAGAGGGACAGAGAGAGAGAAAGAGAGACCGAGAGAGAGAAAGAGATGGAAAGAGACAGGAGAGAGTTACAGAGAGACAGAGAGAAACTCAGAGACACAGAGAGAGAGAGACAGAGAGAGAGAGAGAGGGAGTGAGAGAGAAGGATAGAGAGAGAGGGATAGAGAGAGAGACAGAGAGAGAGAGAGAGAGACAGAGAGACAGAGAGAGAGAGATAGGGAGTGAATGAGACAGAGAGAGAGAGAGACAGACAGAGAGAAAGACAGAGAGAGATAGAGAGACAGAGAGAACAAGTCAGAGAGAGAGACAGAGCGAGAGAACGAGGCAGAGAGAGAGACAGAGAGAGTGAGTGTGACTGAGAGACAGAGAGAGACAGAGAGAGGTAGAGTGAAACAGACAGAGAGAAAGGGGAATAGAGAGAGATAGGGAGAGAGGGACAGAGAGAGAGAGACGACAGAAAGAGAGACAGATAGATAGAGAGAGAGAGTGAGAGAGACAGTGAGAGAGAGATAGAGAGAGAGACAGAGCGAGAGAGAGAAAGATGGAAAGAGACAGGAGAGACAGAGAGAGACAGACAGAGAGAGAGAAAATGAGAGAGTGAGAGAGATAGAGAGAGAGAGATAGAGACAGAGAGTTATATATATATATATATATATAGAGAGAGAGGGATACAGAGAGAGGGACAGAGAGACTGATGGAAAAATGCAGCAGAGAGAGACAGAGAGAGAAAGAGAGGGATAGAGAGAGAGGGGGATAGAGAGTGAGAGGGATAGGGAGAAAGAGGGAGAGAGACAGAAAGAGAGAGAGAAAGACAGGGAAAGAGAGAGAGAGAGAGAGAGAGACAGAGAGATAGAGATTGTAGGACAGAGAGAGAGAGAGGCACAGAGAGAGAGAGGGAGATAGGTAGAAGGACAGAGAGAGGGAAAGAGAGAGGGAGAGAGAGAGTGAGAGAGCGAGAGGAACAGAGAGAGGGACAGAGAGAGAGAAAGAGCGAGAAAGAGAGATACAGAGTGAGAGAGAGAGACAGAGAGAGAGAGAAAGACAGAAATAGGGCGAGACAGAGAGAGGGACAGAGTGAAAGAGAGGAACAGAGAGAGTGAGAGAGACAGAGAGATAGACAGTGAGAGAGAGCGAGAGGGAGAGAGAGAGTGTGTGTGTGTGTGTCTCTCTCTCTCTCTGTCTGTCTCACTTTCTGTATCGATTCTGGCATTGATACAGGGCTATGGGGAGAGAGCGGGGCAGTGGGATTAGTTTGGGGATTGATACAGGACTATGGGGAGAGAGCGGGGCAGTGGGATTAGTTTGGGGATTGATACAGGACTATGGGGAGAGAGCGGGACAGTGGGATTAGTTTGGAGATTGATACAGGACTATGGGGAGAGAGCGGGGCAGTGGGATTAGTTTGGAGATTGATACAGGACTATGAGGAGAGAGCGGGGCAGTGGGATTAGTTTGGAGATTGATACAGGACTATGAGGAGAGAGCGGGGCAGTTGGATCAGTTTGGGGATTGATACAGGGCTATGGGGAGAGAGACAGAGAGGGAGAGACACTTAGACAGGGAGAGAGAGACTGAGGGAGAGACAGAGTGGAAGAGAGAGAGAGAGACAGAGAGGGTCAGAGAGAGAGAGCGAGACACACACACAGAGTGAGAGACAGAAAGGGAGAGAGAGAGAGAGAGAGACAGAGAGAGTAGAGAGAGAAAGAAAGACAGAGAGAGAGAGAGAGACAGAGAGAGTGAGTGTGACAGAGAGAGAGAGAGAGGCAGAGAGTGTCAGAGAGAGGGGGAGAGAGAGATAGGGAGAGTGAGAGAGAGAGAGAGACAGAAATAGTGAGAGAGACAGAGAGAGAGAGCGGGGAACAGAGGGAGGGACAGAGAGAAAGAGACAGTGAGAGAGAAAGAGAGACCGAGAGAGAGAAAGAGATGGAAAGAGACAGGAGAGAGATACAGAGAGACAGAGAGAAACTCAGAGAGACAGAGAGAGAGAGACAGAGAGAGAGAGAGGGAGTGAGAGAGAGGGATAGAGAGAGAGGAATAGAGAGAGAGACAGAGAGACAGAGAGAGAGAGATAGGGAGTGAATGAGATAGAGAGAGAGAGAGAGAGACAGAGAGAAAGACAGAGAGAGATAGAGAGACAGAGAGAGAGAGAGGGACAGAGAAAAAGACAGAGAGAGATAGAGAGTCAGAGAGAGAGACAGAGAGAGGGAGAGCGTGGGTGGGACAGAGAGAAAGAAAGAGAGAGCAAGAGATGGAAAGAAACAGGAGAGAGAGGGAGAGAGACAGAGAGAGAAACACAGAGAGAGGGACAGAGAGAGGGAGAGAGAGAGAGAGAGTGACAGAGACAGAGAAAGAGAGAGAGACAGACAGATAGAGAGAAAGAGAGAGATGGAAAGAGACAGGAGAGTGGGAGAGAGGATTAGAGAGAGATAGGAAGAGAGAGACAGAGATGGAATGAGACAGAGAGAAAGAGAAGGAGAGAGACAGAGCAGGAGAGCGAGACAGAGAGAACAAGTCAGAGAGAGAGACAGAGCGAGAGAACGAGGCAGAGAGAGAGACAGAGAGAGTGAGTGTGACTGAGAGACAGAGAGAGACAGAGAGTGTCAGAGAGAGGTAGAGTGAAACAGACAGAGAGAAAGGGGAAAGAGAGAGATGGGGAGAGAGGGACAGAGAGAGAGAGACGACAGAAAGAGAGACAGATAGATAGAGAGAGAGAGTGAGAGAGACAGTGAGAGAGAGAGATAGAGAGAGAGACAGAGAGACAGAGCGAGAGAGAGAAAGATGGAAAGAGACAGGAGAGAGACAGAGAGAGAAACTCAGAGACACAGAGAGAGAGAGAGACAGAGGGAGAGAGAGAGAGAGCGAGAAACAGATAAAGAGAGACAGAGAGATAGAGACAGAGAGAGACAGACAGAGAGAGAGAAAATGAGTGAGTGAGAGAGACAGAGAGACAGAGAGAGAGAGCAAGAAACGGAGAAAGAGAGAGAGAGAGACAGAGAGACAGAGAGTTAGAGACAGAGAGAGATAGACAGAGAGTGAGAAAATGAGAGAGTGAGAGAGATAGAGACAGAGAGAGATAGAGACAGAGAGTTATATATATATATATAGAGAGGGAGACAGAGAGAGGGACAGAGAGAGAGAGTGATGGAAAAATGCAGGAGAGAGAGACAGAGAGAGAAAGAGAGGGATAGAGAGAGAGGGGGATAGAGAGAGAGAGGGATAGAGAGAAAGAGGGAGAGAGACAGAAAGAGAGAGAGAAACACAGGGAAAGAGAGAGAGAGAGAGAGAGAAAGAGAGATAGAGATTGTAGGACAGAGAGAGAGAGGCACAGAGAGAGAGAGGGAGATAGGGAGAAGGACAGAGAGAGGGAAAGAGAGAGGGAGAGAGAGAGAGAGAGAGCGAGAGGAACAGGGAGAGGGACAGAAAGAGAGAAAGAGCGAGAAAGAGAGATACAGAGTGAGAGAGAGAGAGAGAGAGAGAGAGAGAGAGAGAGGGACAGAAATAGGGCGAGACAGAGAGAGGGACAGAGTGAAAGAGAGGAGCAGAGAGAGTGAGAGAGACAGAGAGATAGACAGTGAGAGAGAGCGAGAGGGAGAGAGAGAGTGTGTCTGTGTGTGTGTATCTCTCTCTCTCTGTCTGTCTCACTTTCTGTATCGATTCTGGGATTGATACAGGTCTATGGGGAGAGAGCGCGGCAGTGGGATTAGTTTGGGGATTGATACAGGACTATGGAGAGAGAGCGGGGCAGTGGGATTAGTTTGGAGATTGATACAGGACTATGGGGAGAGAGCGGGGCAGTGGGATTAGTTTGGGGATTGATACAGGACTATGAGGAGAGAGCGGGGCAGTGGGATTAGTTTGGGGATTGATACAGGACTATGGGGAGAGAGCGGGGCAGTGGGATTAGTTTGGAGATTGATACAGGACTATGGGGAGAGAGCGGGGCAGTGGGATTAGTTTGGGGATTGATACAGGACTATGAGGAGAGAGCGGGGCAGTGGGATTAGTTTGGGGATTGATACAGGACTATGGGGAGAGAGCGGGGCAGTGGGATTAGTTTGGAGATTGATACAGGACTATGGGGAGAGAGCGGGGCAGTAGGATTAGTTTGGGGATTGATACAGGACTATGGGGAGAGAGCGGGGCAGTGGGATTAGTTTGGGGATTGATACAGGACTATGGGGAGAGAGCGGGGCAGTGGGATTAGTTTGGGGATTGATACAGGACTATGGGGAGAGAGCGGGGCAGTGGGATTAGTTTGGGGATTGATACAGGACTATGTGGAGAGAGCAGGGCAGTGGGATTTGTTTGGGGATTAATACAGGACTATGGGGAGAGAGCGGGGCAGTGGGATTAGTTTGGGGATTGATACAGGACGAAAGGGAGAGAGCGGGGCAGTGGGATTAGTTTGGGGATTGATACAGGACTATGGGTAGAGAGCGGGGCAGTGGGATTAGTTTGGGGATTGATATAGGGCTATGGGCAGAGAGCGGGGCAGTGGGATTAGTTTGGAGATTGATACAGGACTATGGGTAGAGAGCGGGGCAGTGGGATTAGTTTGGGGATTGATATAGGGCTATGGGCAGAGAGCGGGGCAGTGGGATTAGTTTGGAGATTGATACAGGACTATGGGGAGAGAGCGATGCAGTGGGATTAGTTTGGGGATTGATACAGGACTATGGAGAGAGAGCGGGGCAGTGGGATTAGTTTGGGCATTGATACAGGACTATGGGGAGAGAGCGGGGCAGTGGGATTAGTTTGGGGATTGGTACAGGGGTATGGGGAGAGAGTGGGGCAGTGGGATTAGTTTGGGGATTGATAAAGGATTATGGGGAGAGAGTGGGGCAGTGGGATTGGTTTGGGGATTGATACAGGACTATGGGGAGAGAGCGGGGCAGTGGGATTAGTTTGGGGATTGATACAGGACTATGGGGAGGGAGTGGGGCAGTGGGATTAGTTTGGGGATTGATAAAGGACTATGGGGAGAGAGTGGGGCAGTGGGATTAGTTTGGGGATTGATAAAGGACTATGGGGAGAGAGCGGGGCAGTGGGATTAGTTTGGGGATTGATACAGGACGAAAGGGAGAGAGCGGGGCAGTGGGATTAGTTTGGGGATTGATACAGGACTATGGGGAGAGAGCGGGGCAGTGGGATTAGTTTGGGGATTGATACAGGACTATGGGGAGAGAGCGGGGCAGTGGGATTAGTTTGGGGATTGATACAGGACGAAAGGGAGAGAGCGGGGCAGTGGGATTAGTTTGGGGATTGATACAGGACTATGGGGAGAGAGCGGGGCAGTGGGATTAGTTTGGGGATTGATACAGGACTATGGGGAGAGAGCGGGGCAGTTAGATTAGTTTGGGGATTGATACAGGACTATGGGGAGAGAGCGGGGTAGTGGGATTAGTTTGGGGATTGATACAGGACTGTGGGGAGAGAGCGGGGCAGTGGGATTAGTTTGGGGATTGATACAGGACGAAAGGGAGAGAGCGGGGCAGTGGGATTAGTTTGGGGATTGATACAGGACTATGGGGAGAGAGCGGGGCAGTTAGATTAGTTTGGGGATTGATACAGGACTATGGGGAGAGAGCGGGGCAGTGGGATTAGTTTGGGGATTGATACAGGACTATGGGGAGAGAGCGGGGCAGTGGGATTAGTTTGCAGATTGATACAGGACTATGGGGAGAGAGCGGGGCATTGGGATTAGTTTCGGGATTGATGCAGGGCTATGGGGAGAGAGCAGGGCAGTGGGATTAGTTTAGGGATTGATAGACATACAGACAGAGAGAGACAGAGAGGGAGAGACACTTAGACAGGGAGAGAAAGACTGAGAGAGAGACAGAGAGGAAGAGAGAGAGAGAGACAGATAGAGTCAGAGAGAGAGAGACAGAGAGACAGAGAGGGTCAGAGAGAGAGAGCGAGACACACACAGAGAGTGAGAGACAGAAAGGGAGAGAGAGAGAGAGATTCAGAGAGAGAACGAAAGACAGAGAGGGAGAGAGAGAGAGAGAGAGAGAGAGACAGAGAGAGTGAGTGTGACAGAGAGAGAGAGAGAGGCAGAGAGTGTCAGAGAGAGGGGGAGAGAGACAGACAGACAGAGAGAGAGGGATAGAGAGAGATAGGGAGAGTGATAGAGAGAGAGAGACAGAAATAGTGAGAGAGACAGAGAGAGAGAGCGGGGAACAGAGGGAGGGACAGAGAGAGAGAGACAGTGAGAGAGAAAGAGAGACCGAGAGAGAGAAAGAGATGAAAAGAGACGTGAGAGAGATACAGAGAGACAGAGAGAAACTCGGAGACACAGAGAGAGAGAGACAGAGAGAGACAGAGGGAGTGAGAGAGAGGGATAGAGAGAGAGGGATAGAGAGAGAGACAGAGAGAAAGAGAGACAGAGAGACAGAGAGAGAGAGATAGGGAGTGAATGAGACAGAGAGAGAGAGAGACAGAGAGAGAGAGGGACAGAGAGAGAGAAAGACAGAGAGAGATAGAGAGACAGAGAGAGAGAGAGAGCATGGGGGGGACAGAGAGAAAGAAAGAGAGGGCAAGAGATGGAAAGAAACAGGAGAGAGAGAGAGGGAGACAGAGAGCGAGAGTGATAGAGAGAGAGAGGGATAGGAAGAGAGACGGATGTTGAGAGAGGGGGAGAGACAGAGAAAGAGAGGGAGAAACAGAGAGAGAGAGACAGATAGAGAGACAGAGATAGAGGGAGAGGGAAAGAGAGCGAGAGACAGAGAGATAGAAACAGATAGAGAGAGAGACAGAGCGAGGCTGTCAGAGAGAGAGAGACAGAGAGAGAGAAAGAGAGAGGGAGATAGAATGAGAGAGAGATGGAAAGAGACAGGAGAGAGAGAGGGAGAGAGACAGAGAGAGAAACACAGAGAGAGGGACAGAGAGAGGGAGAGAGAAAGAGTGACAGAGACAGAGAAAGAGAGAGAGACAGACAGATAGAGAGACAGAGAGAGATGGAAAGAGACAGGAGAGTGGGAGAGAGGGATAGAGAGAGATAGGAAGAGAGAGACAGAGAGGGAATGAGACAGAAAGAGAGAGAAGGAGAGAGACAGAGCGAGAGAGAGAGACAGAGAGAGAAGGAGAAAAACAGAGCAAGAGAGAGAGACAGAGAGAACAAGTCAGAGAGAGAGACAGAGCGAGAGAACGAGGCAGAGAGAGAGACAAGGAGAGTGAGTGTGACTGAGAGACAGAGAGAGAAAGAGAGTGTCAGAGAGAGATAGAGTGAAACAGACAGAGAGAAAGGGGGATAGAGAGAGATAGGGAGAGAGAGACAGAGAGAGAGAGACGACAGAAAGAGAGACAGATAGATAGAGAGAGAGAGTGAGAGAGACAGTGAGAGAGAGAGATAGAGAGAGAGACAGAGAGACAGAGCAAGAGAGAGAAAGATGGAAAGAGACAGGAGAGAGACAGGGAGAGAAACTCAGAGACACAGAGAGAGAGACAGACAGAGAGAGAGAGAGAGAGAGCGAGAAACAGATAAAGAGAGAGAGAGAGAGAGACAGAGAGAGAGAGACAGAGAGAGACAGACAGAGAGAGAGAAAATGAGTGAGCGAGAGAGACAGAGAGACAGAGAGAGACAGCAAGAAACAGAGAAGGATAGAGAGAGAGACAGAGAGACGGAGAGTTAGAGACAGAGAGAGATAGACAGAGAGTGAGAAAATGAGAGAGTGAGAGAGATAGAGAGAGAGAGATAGAGACAGAGAGTTATATACATATATATAGAGAGAGGGAGACAGAGAGAGGGACAGAGAGAGAGAGTGATGGAAAAATGCAGGAGAGAGAGATAGACAGAGAAAGAGAGGGATAGAGAGAGAGGGGGATAGAGAGAGAGAGGGATAGAGAGAAAGAGGGAGAGAGACAGAAAGAGAGAGAGAAACACAGGGAAAGAGAGAGAGAGAGAGAGAGAGACAGAGAGATAGAGATTGTAGGACAGAGAGCGAGAGAGGCACAGAGAGAGAGAGGGAGATAGGGAGAAGGACAGAGAGAGGGAAAGAGAGAGGGAGAGAGAGAGAGAGAGAGCGAGAGGAACAGCGAGAGGGACAGAAAGAGAGAAAGAGCGAGAAAGAGAGATACAGAGTGAGAGAGAGAGAGAGAGAGAGAGAAAGAGAGAGAGACAGAAATAGGGTGAGACAGAGAGAGGGACAGAGTGAAAGAGAGGAACAGAGAGAGTGAGAGAGACAGAGAGATAGACAGTGAGAGAGAGCGAGAGGGAGAGAGAGAGTGTGTGTGTGTGTGTCTCACTCTCTCTCTGTCTGTCTCACTTTCTGTATCGATTCTGGGAGATTGGAGATTGATACAGGACTATGGGGAGAGAGCGGGGCAGTGGGATTAGTTTGGGGATTGATACAGGACTATGGGGAGAGAGCGGGGCAGTGGGATTAGTTTGGAGATTGATACAGGACTATGGGGAGAGAGCGGGGCAGTGGGATTAGTTTGGAGATTGATACAGGACTATGGGGAGAGAGCGGGGCAATGGGATTAGTTTGGGGATTGGTACAGGACTATGGGGAGAGAGCGGGGCAGTGGGATTAGTTTGGGGATTGATACACGACTATGGGGAGAGAGTGGGGCAGTGGGATTATTTTGGGGAATGATACAGGGCTATGGGGAGAGAGCGGGGCATTGGGATTAGTTTAGGGATTGATACAGGACTATGGGGAGAGAGCGGGGCAGTGGGATTAGTTTCGGGATTGATGCAGGACTATGGGACAGGGCAGTGGGATTAGTTTGGTGAATGATACAGGGCTATGGGGAGAGAGCGGGGCATTGGGATTAGTTTCGGGATTGATGCAGGACTATGGGACAGGGCAGTGGGATTAGTTTAGGGATTGATAGACATACAGACAGAGAGAGACAGAGAGGGAGAGACACTTAGACAGGGAGAGAGAGACTGAGAGAGAGACAGAGAGATTCAGAGAGAGAACGAAAGACAGAGAGGGAGAGAGAGAGCGAGACAGAGAGAGTGAGTGTGACAGAGAGAGAGAGAGAGGCAGAGAGTGTCAGAGAGAGGGGGAGAGAGACAGACAGACAGAGAGAGAGGGATAGAGAGAGAAAGGGAGAGTGAGAGAGAGAGAGAGACAGAAATAGTGAGAGAGTCAGAGAGAGAGAGCGGGGAACAGAGGGAGGGACAGAGAGAGAGAGACAGTGAGAGAGAAAGAGAGACCAAGAGAGAGAAAGAGATGAAAAGAGACAGGAGAGAGATACAGAGAGACAGAGAGAAACTCGGAGACACACAGAGAGAGAGATAGAGAGAGAGAGAGGGAGTGAGAGAGAGGGATAGAGAGAGAGGGATAGAGTGGGAGACAGAGAGAGAGAGAGACAGAGAGACAGAGACAGAGATAGGGAGTGAATGAGAGAGAGAGAGACAGAGAGAGAGAGGGACGGAGAAAAAGACAGAGAGAGATAGAGTGTCAGAGAGAGAGACAGAGAGAGGGAGAGCGTGGGGGGGACAGAGAGAAAAAAAGAGAGAGCAAGAGATGGAGCGAAACAGGAGAGAGAGAGAGAGGGAGACAGAGAGCGAGAGTGATAGAAAGAGAGAGGGATAGGAAGAGAGACGGATGTTGAGAGAGGGGGAGAGACAGAGAAAGAGAGGGAGAAACACAGAGAGAGGGAGAGAGACAGATAGAGAGAGAGAGAGACAGAGCGAGGCTGTCAGAGAGAGAGAGACAGAGAGAGAGAAAGAGAGAGGGAGATAGAATGAGAGAGAGATGGAAAGAGACAGGAGAGAGAGAGGGAGGGAGACAGAGAGAGAAACACAGAGAAAGGGACAGAGAGAGGGAGAGAGAGAGAGTGACAGAGACAGAGAAAGAGAGAGAGACAGACAGATAGAAAGACAGAGAGAAAGAGAGAGATGGAAAGAGACAGGAGAGTGGGAAGAGGGCTAGAGAGAGATAGGAAGAGAGAGACAGAGAGGGAGTGAGACAGAGAGAGAGAGAAGGAGAGAGACAGAGCGATAGAGAGAGACAGAGAGAGAAGGAGAAAGACAGAGCGAGAGAGAGAGAGACAGAGAGAACAAGTCAGAGAGAAAGACAGAGCGAGAGAACGAGGCAGAGAGAGAGACAGAGAGAGTGAGTGCGACTGAGAGACAGAGAGAGACAGAGAGTGTCAGAGAGAGGTAGAGTGAAACAGACAGAGAGAAAGAGGGATAGAGAGAGATAGGGAGAGAGGGACAGAGAGAGAGAGACGACAGAAAGAGAGACAGATAGATAGAGAGAGAGAGTGAGAGAGACAGTGAGAGAGAGATAGAGAGAGAGACAGAGCGAGAGAGAGAAAGATGGAAAGAGACAGGAGAGACACAGAGAGAGAAACTCAGAGACACAGAGAGAGAGACAGACAGAGAGAGAGAGAGAGAAACAGATAAAGAGAGAGAGAGAGAGACAGAGAGATAGAGAAAAAGAGAGAGACAGACAGAGAGAGAGAAAATGAGTGAGTGAGAGAGACAGAGAGACAGAGAGAGAGAGCAAGAAACGGAGAAAGAGAGAGAGAGAGAGACAGAGAGACAGAGAGTTAGAGACAGAGAGAGATCGACAGAGAGTGAGAAAATGAGAGAGTGAGAGAGATAGAGAGAGAGAGACAGAGACAGAGAGTTATATATATATATATAGAGAGGGAGACAGAGAGAGGGACAGAGAGAGAGAGTGATGGAAAAATGCAGGAGAGAGAGACAGAGAGAGAAAGAGAGGGATAGAGAGAGGGGGATAGAAAGAGAGAGGGATAGGGAGAAAGAGGGAGCGAGACAGAAAGAGAGGGAGAAACACAGGGAAAGAGAGAGAGAGAGAGAGAGAGAGACAGAGAGATAGAGATTGTAGGACAGAGAGAGAGAGAGGCACAGAGAGAGAGAGGGAGATAGGTAGAAGGACAGAGAGAGGGAAAGAGAGGGAGAGAGAGAGAGAGAGCGAGAGGAACAGAGAGACGGACAGAGAGAGAGAAAGAGCGAGAAAGAGATACAGAGTGAGAGAGTGAGACAGAGAGAGAGAGAGAGAGAGTCACAAATAGGGCGAGACAGAGAGAGAGGGACAGAGTGAAAGAGAGGAACAGAGAGAGTGAGAGAGACAGAGAGAGAGACAGTGAGAAAGAGCGAGAGGGAGAGAGAGAGAGTGTGTGTGTGTGTGTCTCTCTCTCACTCTCTGTCTGTCTCACTTTCTGTATCGATTCTGGGATTGATACAGGAGTATGGGGAGTGAGCGGGGCAGTGGGATTAGTTTGGAGATTGATACAGGACTATGGGGAGAGAGCGGGGCAGTGGGATTAGTTTGGAGATTGATACAGGACTATGGGGAGAGAGCGGGGCAGTGGGATTAGTTTAGGGATTGATACAGGACTATGGGGAGAGAGTGGGGCAGTGGGATTAGTTTGGAGATTGATACAGGACTATGGGGAGAGAGCGGGGCAGTGGGATTAGTTTGGAGATTGATACAGGACTATGGGGAGAGAGCGGGGCAGTGGGATTAGTTTGGGGATTGATACAGGACTATGGGGAGAGAGTGGGGCAGTGGGATTAGTTTGGGGATTGATACAGGACAATGGGGAGAGAGCGGGGCAGTGGGATTAGTTTGGGGATTGATACATGACTATGGGGAGAGAGCGGGGCAGTGGGATTAGTTTGGGGATTGATACAGGACTATGGGGAGAGAGCGGGGCAGTGGGATTAGTTTGGGGATTGATACAGGACTATGGGGAGAGAGCGGGGCAGTGGGATTAGTTTGGGGATTGATACAGGACTATGGGGAGAGAGCGGGGCAGTGGGATTAGTTTGGGGATTGATAGACATACAGAGAAAGACAGAGAGGGAGAGACACTTAGACAGGGAGAGAGAGACTGAGAGAGAGACAGAGAGGAAGAGAGAGAGAGAGAGACAGATAGAGTCAGAGAGAGAGAGACAGAGAGACAGAGAGGGTCAGAGAGAGAGAGCGAGACACACACACAGAGTGAGAGACAGAAAGGGAGAGAGAGAGAGAGAGACAGAGAGAATCAGTGAGAGAAAGAAAGACAGAGAGAGAGAGAGAGAGACAGAGAGAGTGAGTGTGACAGAGAGAGAGAGAGAGGCAGAGAGTGTCAGAGAGATGGGGAGAGAGACAGACAGAGAGAGAGGGATAGAGAGAGATAGGGAGAGTTAGAGAGTGAGAGAGACAGAAATAGTGAGAGAGACAGAGAGAGAGAGCGGGGAACAGAGGGAGGGACAGAGAGAGAGAGACAGTGAGAGAGAAAGAGAGACCGAGAGAGAGAAAGAGATGGAAAGAGACAGGAGAGAGATACAGAGAGACAGAGAGAAACTCGGAGACACAGAGAGAGAGAGACAGAGAGAGAGAGAGAGGGAGTGAGAGAGAGGGATAGAGAGATGGATAGAGAGAGAGACAGAGAGAGAGAGAGACAGAGAGACAGAGAGAGAGAGATAGGGAGTGAATGAGACAGAGAGAGAGAGAGACAGACAGAGAGAAAGACAGAGAGAGATAGAGAGACAGAGAGAGAGAGAGACCGTGGGGGGGACAGAGAGAAAGAAAGAGAGAGCAAGAGATGGAAAGAAACAGGAGAGAGAGAGAGGGAGACAGAGAGCGAGAGTGATAGAGAGAGAGAGGGATAGGAAGAGAGACGGATGTTGAGAGAGGGGGAGAGACAGAGAAAGAGAGGGAGAAACACAGAGAGAGGGAGAGAGACAGAGAGAGAGAGACAGAGATAGAGGGAGAGAGAAAGAGAGCGAGAGACAGAGAGATAGAAACAGATAGAGAGAGAGAGAGACAGAGCGAGGCTGTCAGAGAGAGAGAGACAGAGAGAGAGAAAGAGAGAGGGAGATAGAATGAGAGAGAGATGGAAAGAGACAGGAGAGAGAGAGGGAGAGAGACAGAGAGAGAAACACAGAGAGAGGGACAGAGAGAGGGAGAGAGAGAGAGTGACAGAGACAGAGAAAGAGAGAGAGACAGACAGATAGAGAGACAGAGAGAGATGGAAAGAGACAGGAGAGTGGGAGAGAGGGATAGAGAGAGATAGGAAGAGAGAGACAGAGAGGGAATGAGACAGAGAGAGAGAGAAGGAGAGAGACAGAGCGAGAGAGAGAGACAGAGAGAGAAGGAGAAAGACAGAGCGAGAGAGAGACAGAGAGAACAAGTCAGAGAGAGAGACAGAGCGAGAGAACGAGGCAGAGAGAGAGACAGAGAGAGTGAGTGTGACTGAGAGACAGAGAGAGACAGAGAGTGTCAGAGAGAGGTAGAGTGAAACAGACAGAGAGAAAGGGGGATAGAGAGAGATAGGGAGAGAGGGACAGAGAGAGAGAGACGACAGAAAGAGAGACAGATAGATAGAGAGAGAGAGTGAGAGAGACAATGAGAGAGAGAGATAGAGAGAGAGACAGAGAGACAGAGCGAGAGAAAGATGGAAAGAGACAGGAGAGAGAGAGGGAGAAACTCAGAGACACAGAGAGAGAGAGTGAGACAGAGAGAGAGAGAGAGAGAGCGAGAAACAGATAAAGAGAGAGAGACAGAGAGACAGAGAGAGAGAGACAGAGAGAGAGAGCAAGAAACGGAGAAAGAGAGAGAGAGTGACAGAGAGACAGAGCATTATAGACAGAGAGAGATAGACAGAGTGAGAAAATGAGAGAGTGAGAGAGATAGAGAGAGAAAGATAGAGACAGAGAGTTATATATATAGATATAGAGAGGGAGACAGAGAGAGGGACAGAGAGAGAGAGTGATGGAAAAATGCAGGAGAGAGAGACAGAGAGAGAAAGAGAGGGATAGAGAGAGAGGGGGATAGAGAGAGAGAGGGATAGAGAGAAAGAGGGAGAGAGACAGAAAGAGAGAGAGAAACACAGGGAAAGAGAGAGAGAGAGAGAGAGAGACAGAGAGATAGAGATTGCAGGACAGAGAGCGAGAGAGGCACAGAGAGAGAGAGGGAGATAGGGAGAAGGACAGAGAGAGGGAAAAAGAGAGGGAGAGAGAGAGTGAGAGAGCGAGAGGAACAGAGAGAGGGACAGAAAGAGAGATAGACCAAGAAAGAGAGATACAGAGTGAGAGAGAGAGACAGAGAGAGAGAGAGAGAGAGAGAGAGACAGAAATAGGGTGAGATAGAGAGAGGGACAGAGTGAAAGAGAGGAACAGAGAGAGTGAGAGAGACAGAGAGATAGACAGTGAGAGAGAGCGAGAGGGAGAGAGTGTGTGTGTGTGTGTCTCTCTCCCTCTCTGTCTGTCTCACTTTCTGTATCGATTCTGGGATTGATACAGGACTATGGGGAGAGAGCGGGGCAGTGGGATTAGTTTGGGGATTGATACAGGACTATGGGGAGAGAGCGGGGCAGTGGGATTAGTTTGGGGATTGATACAGGGCTATGGGGAGAGAGCGGGGCAGTGGGATTAGTTTGGGGATTGATACAGGACTATGGGGAGAGAGCGGGGCAGTGGGATTAGTTTGGAGATTGATACAGGACTATGGGGAGAGAGCGGGGCAGTGGGATTAGTTTGGGGATTGATACAGGACTATGGGGAGAGAGCGGGGCAGTGGGATTAGTTTGGAGATTGATACAGGACTATGGGGAGAGAGCGGGACAGTGGGATTAGTTTGGGGATTGATGCAGGACTATGAGGAGAGAGCGGGGCAGTTGGATTAGTTTGGGGATTGATACAGGACTATGGGGAGAGAGCGGGTCAGTGGGATTAGTTTGGGGATTGATACAGGCCTATGGGGAAGAGAGTGGGGCAGTGGGATTAGTTTGGGGATTGATACAGGCCTATGGGGAAGAGAGCGGGGCAGTGGGATTAGTTTGAGGATTGATACAGGACTATGGGGAGAGAGTGGGGCAGTGGGATTAGTTTGGGGATTGATACAGGACTATGGGGAGAGAGCGGGGCAGTGGGATTAGTTTGAGGATTGATATAGGACTATGGGGAGAGAGCGGGGCAGTGGGATTAGTTTGGCGATTGATACAGGACTATGGGGAGAGAGCGGGACAGTGGGATTAGTTTGGGGATTGATACAGGACTATGGGGAGAGAGCGGGGCAGTGGGATTAGTTTGGGGATTGATACAGGAGTATGGGGAGAGAGCGGGGCAGTGGGATTAGTTTGGGAATTGATACAGGACTATCGGGAGAGAGTGGGGCAATGGGATTAGTTTGGGGATTGATACAGGACTATGGGGAGAGAGCGGGGCAGTGGGATTAGTTTGGGGATTGATACAGGACTATGGGGAGAGAGCGGGGCAGTGCGATTAGTTTGGGGATTGATACAGGACTATGGGGAGAGAGCGGGGCAGTGGGATTAATTTGGGGATTGATACAGGACTATGGGGAGAGAGCGGGGCAGTGGGATTAGTTTGGGGATTGATACAGGACTATGGGGAGAGAGCGGGGCAGTGGGATTAGTTTGGGGATTGATACAGGACTATGGGGAGAGAGCGGGGCAGTGGGATTAGATTTGGGATTGATACAGGACGAAAGGGAGAGAGCGGGGCAGTGGGATTAGTTTGGGGATTGATACAGGACTATGGGGAGAGAGCGGGGCAGTGGGATTAGTTTGGGGATTGATACAGGACTATGGGGAGAGAGCGAGGCAGTGGGATTAGTTTGGGTGAAATTGAGCACCCATTTTACATGAGATGCGTGGTGACCATTTTACACCAGGACACGTGTCTGGGTGATCTGTGATCAAACCTGGTTTGCCTGTCTGGGCTCGGGGCTTTGTGTATTGGTCCCAGTCTCCGGGTCCTTCATGTGTTTGAAGAGTTTGAAGTCAGTCACACCTTGTTGAACCATTTCATTCTTTCAGGGCATTGATGGTAAACAGCTTCAATCCTGTGTATCTGTGAGGGGGCGACACAATCGTATTTACACCTTATTCAAACCAACAAAACTTCTCCATGTCCTGCCCTGTGAAGATATCACACCGTTCCACAAAGCAGCATTGTCTGAATCAGCCTTTGATCCCATATACTGCTCAATCTGAAACACTCAAAGTTTTCAGATGGAGAAACGAGATTTACCCCACACATTCCGACCCACAATTGGATGGTTAGCAAATCAAAAATGTCCCAGAAATGTGATTTCTTGCTGTGTGTTTAAACAGTCAGGCTGCAATATGTCAGGGTACTTTTCAATCAAGGAAACATCAGAATGGGAATGAGAGACAGGGAGAGAGAAAAAGAGAGGTGGACAGGGAGAAGCAGTGAGAGAATTTGGGATAGAGAGAGCGTGTTACAGAAAAGGGAAAGAAAGAGAGAGATCGGAAATGGACAGCAGCACAGAGAGAGGAAAAAGTGAAAGAGAGATAGATGGATAGAAATTGGGAGCGAGGGAGAGAGTGAGGGAGCAAGACGGAGAGAGGGAGACAGAGAGACTGACAGAGAGCGAGAGAGAGAGAGGAACAGAGATACAGAGAGGGAGAGAGACAGGGAGACTGAAAGAGAGAGCGAGAGAGAGAGAGAGGAACAGAGATACAGAGAGGGAGAGAGACAGGGAGACTGAAAGAGAGAGCGAGAGAGAGAGAGAGGAACAGAGATACAGAGAGGGAGAGAGACAGGGAGACTGAAAGAGAGAGCGAGAGAGAGAAAGGGACAGAGATCCAGAGAGGGAGAGAGACAGGGAGACTGAAAGAGAGAGCGAGAGAGAGAAAGGGACAGAGATACAGAGATGGAGAGAGACAGGGACCCGGAAACAGAGAGCGAGAGAGAGAGAGAGGAACAGACAGAGAGAGAGACTGACAGAGAGAAAGCGAGAGTTACAGAGAGAGTTGGGCATTTAATCTCCCTCCACACTGTTCCATCAAACCTCCCTGAGCAGGTACAGGGGGTTAGATACAGAGTAAAGCTCCCTCTACACTGTCCCATCAAACACTCCCAGGGCAGGTACAGGGGGTTAGATACAGAGTAAAGCTCCCTCTACACTGTCCCATCAAACACTCCCAGGGCAGGTACAGGGGGTTAGATACAGAGTAAAGCTCCCTCTACACTGTCCCATCAAACACTCCCAGGGCAGGTACAGGGGGTTAGATACAGAGTAAAGCTCCCTCTACACTGTCCCATCAAACACTCCCAGGGCAGGTACAGGGGGTTCGACACAGAGTAAAGCTCCCTCTACACTGTCCCATCAAACACTCCCAGGGCAGGTACAGGGGGTTAGATACAGAGTAAAGCTCCCTCTACACTGTCCCATCAAACACTCCCAGGGCAGGTACAGGGGGTTAGATACAGAGTAAAGCTCCCTCTACACTGTCCCATCAAACACTCCCAGGGCAGGGTCAGGGGGTTAGATACAGAGTAAAGCTCCCTCTACACTGTCCCATCAAACAGTCCCAGGGCAGGTACAGGGGGTTAGATACAGAGTAAAGCTCCCTCTACACTGTCCCACCAAACACTCCCAGGGCAGGTACAGGGGGTTAGATACAGAGTAAAGCTCCCTCTACACTGTCCCATCAAACACTCCCAGGGCAGGTACAGGGGGTTAGATACAGAGTAAAGCTCCCTCTACACTGTCCCATCAAACACTCCCAGGGCAGGTACAGGGGGTTAGATACAAAGTAAAGCTCCCTCTACACTGTCCCATCAAACACTCCCAGGGCAGGTACAGGGGGTTAGATACAGAGTAAAGCTCCCTCTACACTGTCCCATCAAACACTCCCAGGGCAGGTACACCTTTAAGCAGCTAACGTTAAATTAGTGAGTAGTCGGTCTCTGTAATCAATCTCCCAGTGTTAACATAAAATGGCGACCATTAACAAATGTAAAATGGATGTCTGAAGTTCGGTATGTGCATTGTCACTGTGGTTCAGGGATAGCTTCAGAGAGACAGAGAGAGAGAGAGGGGGAGATATACAGAGAAAGAGACAGACATACAGACAGAGAGAGACAGAGAGACAGAGGGAGGGATAGAGAGAGAGAGAGAGAGAGAGAGAGAGATGGATGGATGGAGAGAGTCAGAGAGAGAGAGAGAGAGACTGAGAGAGTCAGAGAGAGAGAGACAGAAAGAGTCAAAGAGAGAGAGGGAGAGACAGAGAGAGAGAGAGACAGAGACAGGGAGAGAGAGATAGTGAGAGAGAGAGACAGAGAGGGAGAAAGAGAGAGTCAGAGATAGAGAGAGACAGAGAGAGTCAGATGTAGAGTGAGAGAAATAGAGAGAGTCAGAGAGAGAGAGACAGAGAGAGTCAAAGACAGAGAGGGAGAGACAGAGAGAGAGAGACAGAGAGGGAGAGAGAGAGAGATAGAGATAGAGAGTGACAAGAGAGTGAGAGAGAGACAGAGAGAGTCAGAGAGTGAGAGAGACAGAGAGAGTCAGAGAGAGAGAGAGAGACAGAGAGAGTCAGAGAGAGAGAGTTAGGGGGATAGAGAGAGATAGGGAGAGAGAGAGTGATACAGAGAGAGTCAAAGAGAGAGAGGGAGAGACAGACAGAGAGAGCCAGAGAAAGAGAGACAGAGAGAGGGAGAAAGAGAGAGAGTCAGAGATAGAGAGAGACAGCGAGAGTCAGAGAGAGAGCGAGACAGAGAGAGACGGAGAGAGACAGAGAGAGTCAGAGAGAGAGAGAGACAGAGACAGAGAGAGTCAGAGAGAGAGAGAGAGACAGAGAGAGTGAGTGTGACAGAGAGAGAGAGAGAGAGGCAGAGAGTGTCGGAGAGAGGGGGAGAGAGACAGACAGACAGAGAGAGAGGGATAGAGAGAGATAGGGAGAGTGAGAGAGAGAGAGAGACAGAAATAGTGAGAGAGACAGAGAGAGAGAGAGCGGGGAACAGAGGGAGGGACAGAGAGAGAGAGACAGTGAGAGAGAAAGAGAGACCGAGAGAGAGAAAGAGATGGAAAGAGACAGGAGAGAGATACAGAGAGACAGAGAGAAACTCAGAGACACAGAGAGAGAGAGGGAGTGAGAGAGAGGGATCGAGAGAGAGACAGAGAGAGAGAGGGACAGAGAGACAGAGAGAGAGAGATAGGGAGTGAATGAGACAGAGAGAGAGAGAGACAGACAGAGAGAAAGATAGAGAGATAGAGAGAGAGACAGAGAGAGAGAGAGCGTGGGGGGGGACAGAGAGAAAGAAAGAGAGAGCAAGAGATGGAAAGAAACAGGAGAGTGAGAGAGGGAGACAGAGAGCGAGAGTGATAGAGAGAGAGAGGGATAGGAAGAGAGACGGATGTTGAGAGAGGGGGAGAGACAGAGAGAGAGGGAGAGAGAGAGAGAGAGAGAGACAGAGAGAGATAGACAGAGAGTGAGAAAATGAGAGAGTGAGAGAGATAGAGAGAGAGAGATAGAGACAGAGAGTTATATATATATAGAGAGAGGGAGACAGAGAGAGGGACAGAGAGAGAGAGTGATGGAAAAATGCAGGAGAGAGAGAGAGAAAGAGAGGGATAGAGAGAGAGGGGGATAGAGAGAGAGGGATAGGGAGAAAGAGGGAGAGAGACAGAAAGTGAGAGAGAAACACAGGGAAAGAGAGAGAGAGAGAGACAGAGAGATAGAGATTGTAGGACAGAGAGAGAGAGAGGCACAGAGAGAGAGAGGGAGATAGGGAGAAGGACAGAGAGAGGGAAAGAGAGAGGGAGAGAGAGAGAGAGCGAGAGGAAGAGAGAGAGGGACAGAGAGAGAGAAAGAGCGAGAAAGAGAGATACAGAGTGAGAGAGAGAGACAGAGAGAGAGAGAGACAGTCAGAAATAGGGCGAGACAGAGAGAGGGACAGAGTGAAAGAGAGGAACAGAGAGAGTGAGAGAGACAGAGAGATAGACAGTGAGAGAGAGCGAGAGGGAAAGAGAGAGTGTATGTGTGTGTCTCTCTCTCTCTGTCTGTCTCACTTTCTGTATCGATTCTGGGATTGATACAGGACTATGGGGAGAGAGCGGGGCAGTGGGATTAGTTTGGGGATTGATACAGGACTATGGGGAGAGAGCGGGGCAGTGGGATTAGTTTGGGGATTGATACATGACTATGGGGAGAGAGCGGGGCAGTGGGATTAGTTTGGGGATTGATACAGGACTATGGGGAGAGAGCGGGGCAGTGGGATTAGTTTGGGGATTGATACAGGACTATGGGGAGAGAACGGGGCAGTGGGCTTAGTTTGGGGATTGATACAGGACTATGGGGAGAGAGCGGGGCAGTGGGATTAGTTTGGGGATTGGTACAGGGGTATGGGGAGAGAGTGGGGCAGTGGGATTAGTTTGGGGTTTTATACAGGACTATGGGGAGAGAGCGGGGCAGTGGGATTAGTTTGGGGATTGATACAGGGCTATGGGGAGAGAGCGGGGCAGTGGGATTAGTTTGGGGATTGACACTGAACTATGGGGAGAGAGCGGGGCAGTGGGATTAGTTTGGGGATTGGTACAGGGGTATGGGGAGAGAGTGGGGCAGTGGGATTAGTTTGGGGATTGATACAGGACTATGGGGAGAGAGCGGGGCAGTGGGATTAGTTTGGGGATTGATACAGGACTATGGGGAGAGAGCGGGGCAGTGGGATTAGTTTGGAGATTGATACAGGACTATGGGGAGAGAGCGGGGCAGTGGGATTAGTTTGGGGATTGATACAGGACTATGGAGAGAGAGCGGGGCAGTGGGATTAGTTTGGGGATTGATACAGGACTATGGGGAGAGAGCGGGGCAGTGGGATTAGTTTGGGGATTGATACAGGACTATGGGGAGAGAGCGGGGCAGTGGGATTAGTTTGGAGCTTGATACAGGACTATGAGGAGAGAGCGGGGCAGTTGGAATAGTTTGGGGATTGATACAGGACTATGGAGAGAGAGCGGGGCAGTGGGATTAGTTTGGGGATTGATACAGGACTATAGGGAGAGAGCGGGGCAGTGGGATTAGTTTGGAGATTGATACAGGACTATGGGGAGAGAGCGGGGCAGTGGGATTAGTTTGGGGATTGATACAGGACTATGGGGAGAGAGCGGGGCAGTGGGATTAGTTTGGAGCTTGATACAGGACTATGAGGAGAGAGCGGGGCAGTTGGAATAGTTTGGGGATTGATACAGGGCTACGGGGAGAGAGCGGGGCAGTGGGATTAGTTTGGGGATTGATACAGGACTATGGGGAGATAGCGGTGCAGTGGGATTAGTTTGGGGATTGATACAGGACTATGAGGAGAGAGCGTGGCAGTGGGATTAGTTTGGGGATTGATACAGGACTATGGGGAGAGAGCGGGGCAGTGGGATTAGTTTGGAGATTGATACAGGACTATGAGGAGAGAGCGGGGCAGTTGGAATAGTTTGGGGATTGATACAGGGCTATGGGGAGATAGCGGGGCAGTGGGATTAGTTTGGGAATTGATACAGGACTATGAGGAGAGAGCGGGGCAGTTGGAATAGTTTGGCGATTGATACAGGGCTATGGGGAGAGAGCGGGGCAGTGGGATTAGTTTGGAGATTGATACAGGACTATGAGGAGAGAGCGGGGCAGTTGGAATAGTTTGGGGATTGATACAGGACTATGAGGAGAGAGCGGGGCAGTGGGATTAGTTTGGGGATTGATACAGGACTATGGGGAGAGAGCGGGACAGTGGGATTAGATTGGGGATTGATACAGGACGATGGGGAGAGAGCGGGGCAGTGGGATTAGTTTGGAGATTGATACAGGACTATTAGGAGAGAGCGGGACAGTGGGATTAGTTTGGGGATTGACACAGGACTATGGGGAGAGAGCGGGGCAGTGGGATTAGTTTGGGGATTGATACAGGACTCTGGGGATAGAGCGGGGCAGTGGGATTAGTTTGGGGATTGATACAGGACTATGGGGAGAGAGCGGGACAGTGGGATTAGTTTGTGGATTGATAAAGGACTATGGGGAGAGAGCGGGGCAGTGGGATTAGTTTGGGATTGATACAGGGCTGTGAGGAGAGAGCGGGACAGTGGGATTAGTTTGGGGATTGATACAGGACTATGGGGAGAGAGCGGGGCAGTGGGATTGGTTTGGGATTGAAACAGGGCTATGGGGAGAGAGCGGGGCAGTGGGATTAGTTTGGGGATTGATACAGGACTATGGAGAGAGAGCGGGGCAGTGGGATTAGTTTGGGGATTGATACAGGACTATGGGGAGAGAGCGGGACAGTGGGATTAGTTTAGGGATTGATACAGGACTATGGGGAGAGAGCGGGGCAGTGGGATTAGTTTGGGAATTGATACAGGACTATAGGGAGAGAGCGGGGCAGTGGGATTAGTTTGGGGATTGATACAGGACTATGGGGAGAGAGCGGGGCAGTGGGATTAGTTTGGAGATTGATACAGGACTATGGGGAGAGAGCGGGGCAGTGGGATTAGTTTGGAGATTGATACAGGACTATGGGGAGAGAGCGGGGCAGTGGGATTAGTTTGAGGTTTGATACAGGACTATGGGGAGAGAGCGGGGCAGTGGGATTAGTTTGGGGATTGATACAGGATTATGAGGAGATAGCTGGGCAGTGGGATTAGTTTGGAGATTGATACAGGATTATGAGGAGAGAGCGGGGCAGTGGGATTAGTTTGGGGATTGATACAGGACTATGGGGAGAGAGCGGGGCAGTGGGATTAGTTTGGGGATTGATACAGGAATATGGGGAGAGAGCCTGGCAGTGGGATTAGTTTGAGGATTGATACAGGACTATGGGGAGAGAGCGGGGCAGTGGGATTAGTTTGGGGATTGATACAGGAATATGGGGAGAGAGCCTGGCAGTGGGATTAGTTTGGAGATTGATACAGGACTATGGGGAGAGAGCGGGACAGTGGGATTAGTTTGGGTGAAATTGAGCACCCATTTTGCATGAGATGCGTGGTGACCATTTTACACCAGGACACGTGTCTGAGTGATCTGTGAACAAACCTGGTTTGTCTGCCTGGGCTCGGGGCTTTGTGTATTGGTCCCAGTCTCTGGGTCCTTCATGTGTTTGAAGAGTTTGAAGTCAGTCACACCTTGTTGAACCATTTCATTCTTTCAGGGCATTGATGGTAAACAGCTTCAATCCTGTGTATCTGTGAGGGGGCGACACAATCGTATTTACACCTTATTCAAACCAACAAAACTTCTCCATGTCCTGCCCTGTGAAGATATCACACCGTTCCACAAAGCAGCATTGTCTGAATCAGCCTTTGATCCCATATACTGCTCAATCTGAAACACTCAAAGTTTTCAGATGGAGAAACTAGATTTACCCCACACATTCCAAGCCACAATTGGATGGTTAGCAAATCAAAAATGTCCCAGAAATGTGATTTCTTGCTGTGGGTTTAAACAGTCAGGCTGCAATATGTCAGGGTACTTTTCAATCAAGGACACATCAGAATGGGAATGAGAGACAGGGAGAGAGAAAAAGATAGGGTGACAGGGAGAAGCAGTGAGAGAATTTGGGATAGAGAGAGCGTGTTACAGAAAAGGGAAAGAAAGAGAGAGATCGGAAATGGACAGCAGCACAGACAGAGGAAAAAGTGAAAGAGAGAGAGATGAATAGAAATTGGGAGCGAGGGAGAGAGTGAGGGAGCAAGACGGAGAGAGGGAGACAGAGAGACTGACAGAGAGCGAGAGAGAGAGAGGAACAGAGATACAGAGAGGGAGAGAGACAGGGAGACTGAAAGAGAGCGAGAGAGAGAAAGGGACAGAGATACAGAGAGGGAGAGAGACAGGAATCCTGAAACAGAGAGCGAGAGAGAGAGAGAGGGACAGAGATACAGAGAGGGAGAGAGACAGTGAGACTGAAAGTGAGAGCGAGAGAGAGAGAGAGGAACAGAGATACAGAGCGGGAGAGAGACAGGCACCCGGAAACAGAGAGCGAGAGAGAGAGAGAGGAACAGACAGAGAGAGAGACTGACAGAGAGAAAGCGAGAGGGACAGAGAGAGTTGGGCATTTAATCTCCCTCCACACTGTCCCATCAAACACTCCCAGGGCAGGTACAGGGGGTTAGATACAGAGTAAAGCTCCCTCTACACTGTCCCATCAAACATTCCCAGGGCAGATACAGGGGGTTAGATACAGAGTAAAGCTCCCTCTACACTGTCCCATCAAACACTCCCAGGGCAGGTACACGGGGTTAGATACAGAGTAAAGCTCCCTCTACACTGTCCCATCAAACATTCCCAGGGCAGGTACAGTGGGTTAGATACAGAGTAAAGCTCCCTCTACACTGTCCCATCAAACACTCCCAGGGCAGGTACATGGGGTTAGATACAGAGTAAAGCTCCCTCTACACTGTCCCATCAAAGACTCCCAGGGCAGGTACATGGGGTTAGATACAGAGTAAAGCTCCCTCTACACTGTCCCATCAAACACGCCCAGGGCAGGTACAGGGGGTTAGATACAGAGTAAAGCTCCCTCTACACTGTCCCATCAAACACTCCCAGGGCAGGGTCAGGGGGTTAGATACAGAGTAAAGCTCCCTCTACACTGTCCCATCAAACACTCCCAGGGCAGGGTCAGGGGGTCAGATACAGAGTAAAGCTCCCTCTACACTGTCCCATCAAACACTCCCAGGGCAGGTACAGGGGGTTAGATACAGAGTAAAGCTCCCTCTACACTGTCCCATCAAACACTCCCAGGGCAGGTACAGGGGGTTAGATACAGAGTAAAGCTCCCTCTACACTGTCCCATCAAACACTCCCAGGGCAGGGTCAGGGGGTTAGATACAGAGTAAAGCTTCCTCTACACTGTCCCATCAAACACTCCCAGGGCAGGTACAGGGGGTTAGATACAGAGTAAAGCTCCCTCTACACTGTCCCATCAAACACTCCCAGGGCAGGTACAGCACGGGGTTAGATACAGAGTAAAGCTCCCTCTACACTGTCCCATCAAACACTCCCAGGGCAGGTACAGGGGGTTAGATACAGAGTAAAGCTCCCTCTACACTGTCCCCATCAAACACTCCCAGGGCAGGTACATGGGGTTAGATACAGAGTAAAGCTCCCTCTACACTGTCCCATCAAACACTCCCAGGGCAGGTACAGCAGGGGGTTAGATACAGAATAAAGCTCCCTCTACACTGTCCCATCAAACACTCCCAGGGCAGGTACAGGGGGTTAGATACAGAGTAAAGCTCCCTCTGCACTGTCCCATCAAACATTCCCAGGGCAGGGTCAGGGGGTCAGATACAGAGTAAAGCTCCCTCTACACTGTCCCATCAAACACTCCCAGGGCAGGGTCAGGGGGTCAGATACAGAGTAAAGCTCCCTCTACACTGTCCCATCAAACACTCCCAGGGCAGGTACAGGGGGTTAGATACAGAGTAAAGCTCCCTCTGCACTGTCCCATCAAACACTCCCAGGGCAGGGTCAGGGGGTTAGATACAGAGTAAAGCTCCCTCTACACTGTCCCATCAAACACTCCCAGGGCAGGTACAGGGGGTTAGATACAGAGTAAAGCTCCCTCTACACTGTCCCATCAAACACTCCCAGGGCAGGGTCAGGGGGTTAGATACAGAGTTAAGCTCCCTCTACACTGTCCCATCAAACACTCCCAGGGCATGTACAGGGGGTTAGATACAGAGTAAAGCTCCCTCTACACTGTCCCATCAAACACTCCCAGAGCAGGTACAGGGGGTTAGATACAGAGTAAAGCTCCCTCTACACTGTCCCATCAAACACTCCCAGGGCAGGGTCAGGGGGTTAGATACAGAGTAAAGCTCCCTCTACACTGTCCCATCAAACACTCCCAGGGCAGGGTCAGGGGGTTAGATACAGAGTAAAGCTCCCTCTACACTGTCCCATCAAACACTCCCAGGGCAGGTACAGGGGGTTAGATACAGAGTAAAGCTCCCTCTACACTGTCCCATCAAACACTCCCAGGGCAGGTACAGGGGGTTAGATACACAGTAGAGCTGCCTCTACACTGTCCCATCAAACACTCCCAGGGCAGGTACAGGGGGTTAGATACAGAGTAAAGCTCCCTCGACACTGTCCCATCAAACACTCCCAGGGCTGGTACAGGGGGTTAGATACAGAGTAAAGCTCCCTCTACACTCTCCCATCAAACACTCCCAGGGCAGGTACAGGGGGTTCGATACAGAGTAAAGCTCCCTCTACACTGTCCCATCAAACACTCCCAGGGCAGGTACAGGGGGTTAGATACAGAGTAAAGCTCCCTCTACACTGTCCCCATCAAACACTCCCAGGGCAGGGTCAGGGGGTTAGATACAGAGTAAAGCTCCCTCTACACTGTCCCATCAAACACTCCCAGGGCAGGTACATGGGGTTAGATACACAGTAAAGCTGCCTCTACACTGTCCCATCAAACACTCCCAGGGCAGGTACAGGGGGTTAGATACAGAGTAAAGCTCCCTCGACACTGTCCCATCAAACACTCCCAGGGCAGGTACAGGGGGTTAGATACAGAGTAAAGCTCTCTCTACACTGTCCCATCAAACACTCCCAGGCCAGGTACAGGGGGTTAGATACAGAGTAAAGCTCTCTCTACACTGTCCCATCAAACACTCCCAGGGCAGGTACACCTTTAAGCAGCTAACGTTAAATTAGAGAGTAGTCGGTCTCTGTCATCAATCTCCCAGTGTTAACATCAAATGGCGACCATTAACAAATGTAAAATGGATGTCTGAAGTTCGGTATGTGCATTGTCACTGTGGTTCCGGGAGAGCTTCAGAGAGACAGAGAGAGAGAGAGAGGGAGATATACAGAGAAAGAGACAGACATACAGACAGAGAGAGACAGAGAGGGAGAGAGTCAGAGAGAGAGAGAGTGAGAGAGAGAGACAGAGTGAGAGCGAGAGAGACAGAGAGAGGGATAGAGAGAGAGAGAGAGAGAGAGAGAGATGGATGGAGAGAGTCAGAGAGAGAGAGAGACTGAGAGAGTCAGAGAGAGAGAGACAGAGAGAGTCAAAGAGAGAGAGGGAGAGACAGAGAGAGAGAGAGAGAGACAGAGACAGGGAGAGAGAGATAGTGAGAGAGAGAGACAGAGAGAGTCAGAGATAGAGAGAGACAGAGAGAGTCAGATGTAGAGTGAGAGAAATAGAGAGAGAGAGAGAGACAGAGAGAGAGAGAGTCAGAGAGAGTCAGAAAGAGAGAGACAGCGAGAGTCAGAAAGAGAGCGAGACAGAGAGAGACGGAGAGAGTCAGAGAGTCAGAGAGACAGAGAGAGTCAGAGAGAGTCAGAGAGTCAGAGAGACAGAGAGAGTCAGAGAGAGAGACAGAGAGAGTCAGAGAGAGAGAGGGAGAGACAGACAGAGAGAGCCAGAGAAAGAGAGAGACAGAGAGAGAGAGACAGAGAGACAGAGAGGGAGAAAGAGAGAGAGTCAGAGAGAGAGAGAGACAGAGAGAGCCAGAGAAAGAGAGACAGAGAGAGAGAGACAGAGAGAGAGAGAGACAGAGAGAGAGAGAGACAGAGAGGGAGAGAGAGAGAGAGACAGAGAGGGAGAAAGAGAGAGAGTCAGAGAGACAGAGAGACAGAGAGACTCAGAGAGAGAGACAGAGAGAGACAGAGAGAGAGAGACAGAGAAAGAGACATAGAAAGAGAGACACAGAGAGAGAGAGCGAGAGAGAGAGAGAGAGAGACAGAGAGGGAGAGAGAGAGAGATAGAGAGTGACAAGAGAGTGAGAGAGAGACAGAGAGAGTCAGAGAGAGAGAGAGAGAGAGAGACAGAGAGAGTCGGGGAGAGAGAGAGAGAGACAGAGAAAGACACAGAGAGTGAGAGAGAGACAGAGGGAGAGAGAGAGAGACAGAGAGAGTCAGAGAGAGAGAGAGAGAGACGGAGAGAGTCAGAGAGAGAGAGAGACAGAGAGAGAGAGAGAGACAGAGAGAGACACAGAGAGTGAGAGAGAGAGACAGGGAGAGAGAGAGTGACACAGAGAGAGTCAAAGAGAGAGAGGGAGAAACAGACAGAGAGAGCCAGAGAAAGAGAGAGACAGAGAGAGTGAGTGTGACAGAGAGAGAGTGGCAGAGAGTGTCAGAGAGAGGGAGAGAGAGACAGTCAAAGAGAGAGAGGGACAGAGAGAGATACAGAGAGAGGGAGAGAGAGAGAGACAGAGTTAGTGAGAGAGAGATAAAGAGAGAGAGAGAGGGGCACAGTGAAAGGGACAGAGAGAGAGAAAGAGATGAAAAGAGACAGTAGAGAGAGACAAAGAGACAAAGAGAGACAAAGTTTGGGGATTGATACAGGATTATGGGGAGAGTGCGGGGCAGTGGGATTAGTTTGGGGATTGATGCAGGACTATGGGGAGAGAGCGGGGCAGTGGGATTAGTTTGGAGATTGATACAGGACTATGGGGAGAGAGCGGGGCAGTGGGATTAGTTTGGGGATTGATACAGGACTATGGGGAGAGAGTGGGGCAGTGGGATTATTTTGGGGAATGATACAGGGCTATGGGGAGAGAGCGGGGCAGTGGGATTAGTTTAGGGATTGATACAGGACTATGGGGAGAGAGTGGGGCAGTGGGATTAGTTTAGGGATTGATAGACATACAGACAGAGAGAGACAGAGAGGGAGAGACACTTAGACAGGGAGAGAGAGACTGAGAGAGAGACAGAGAGGAAGAGAGAGAGAGAGACAGATAGAGTCAGAGAGAGAGAGACAGAGAGACAGAGAGGGTCAGAGAGAGAGAGCGAGACACACACAGAGAGTGAAAGACAGAAAGGGAGAGAGAGAGAGAGAGACAGAGAGAGTCAGAGAGAGAAAGAAAGACAGAGAGGGAGAGAGAGAGAGAGGCAGAGAGTGTCAGAGAGAGGGGGAGAGAGACAGACAGACAGAGAGAGAGGGATAGAGAGAGATAGGGAGAGTGAGAGAGAGAGAGAACAGAAATAGTGAGAGAGACAGAGAGAGAGAGCGGGGAACAGAGGGAGGGACAGAGAGAGAGAGACAGTGAGAGAGAAAGAGAGACCGAGAGAGAGAAAGAGATGAAAAGAGACAGGAGAGAGATACAGAGAGACAGAGAGAGAGAGCGGGGAACAGAGGGAGGGACAGAGAGAGAGAGACAGAGAGAGAGAGAGGGATAGAGAGAGAGACAGAGAGAGAGAGAGAGAGAGAGACACAGAGAGAGAGAGCGTGGGGGGGACAGAGAGAAAGAAAGAGAGAGCAAGAGATGGAACGAAACAGGAGAGAGAGATTTAGGGAGACAGAGAGCGAGAGTGATAGAGAGAGAGAGGGATAGGAAGAGAGACGGATGTTGAGAGAGTGGGAGAGACAGAGAAAGAGAGGGAGAAACACAGAGAGAGGGAGAGAGACAGAGAGAGAGAGAGGGAGAAACAGAGAGAGAGAGACAGAGATAGAGAAAGAGAGAGAAAGAGAGCGAGAGACAGAGAGATAGAAACAGATAGAGAGAGAGAGAGACAGAGCGAGGCTGTCAGAGAGAGAGAGAGAGAGAGAGAAAGAGAGAGGGAGATAGAATGAGAGAGAGATGGAAAGAGACAGGAGAGAGAGAGGGAGAGAGACAGAGAGAGAGAGAGAGACAGACAGATAGAGAGACAAAGAAAGAGAGAGATGGAAAGAGACAGGAGAGTGGGAGAGAGGAGAAGAGAGAGACAGAGAGGGAGTGAGACAGAGAGAGAGAGAAGGAGAGAGACAGAGCGAGAGAGAGAGACAGAGAGAGAAGGAGAAAGACAGAGCGAGAGAGAGAGACAGAGAGAACAAGTTAAAGAGAGAGACAGAGCGAGAGAACGAGGCAGAGAGAGAGACAGAGAGAGTGAGTGTGACTGAGAGACAGAGAGAGACAGAGAGTGTCAGAGAGAGGTAGAGTGAAACAGACAGAGAGAAAGGGGGATAGAGAGAGATAGGGAGAGAGGGACAGAGAGAGAGAGACGACAGAAAGAGAGACAGAGAGATAGAGAGAGACAGTGAGAGAGAGAGAGACAGAGAGACAGAGCGAGAGAGAGAAAGATGGAAAGAGACAGGGGAGAGACAGAGAGAGAAACTCAGAGACACAGAGAGAGAGAGAGACAGACAGAGACAGAGAGAAACAGATAAAGAGAGAGAGATAGAGACAGAGAGAGACAGACAGAGAGAGAAAATGAGTGAGTGAGAGAGACAGAGAGACAGAGAGAGAGAGCAAGAAACGGAGAAAGAGAGAGAGAGAGACAGAGAGACAGAGAGTTAGAGACAGAGAGAGATAGACAGAGAGTGAGAAAATGAGAGAGTGAGAGAGATAGAGAGAGAGAGATAGAGACAGAGAGTTATATATATATATAGAGAGAGGGAGACAGAGAGAGGAACAGAGAGAGAGAGAGATGGAAAAATGCAGGAGAGAGAGAGAGAGAAAGAGAGGGATAGAGAGAGAGAGGGATAGAGAGAGAGAGGGATAGGGAGAAAGAGGGAGAGAGACAGAAAGAGAGAGAGAAACACAGGGAAAGAGAGAGAGAGAGAGAGAGACAGAGAGATAGAGATTGTAGGACAGAGAGAGAGAGGCACAGAGAGAGATAGGGAGAAGGACAGAGAGAGGGAAAGAGAGAGGGAGAGAGAGAGAGAGAGTGCGAGAGGGACATAGAGAGAGAAAGAGCGAGGAAGAGAGATACAGAGTGAGAGAGAGAGAAAGAGAGAGAGAGAGAGAGTGAGACAGAAATAGGGCGAGACAGAGAGAGGGACAGAGTGAAAGAGAGGAACAGAGAGAGGGAGAGTGAGAGAGACAGAGAGAGAGACAGTGAGAGAGAGAGAGACAGTGAGAGAGAGTGAGAGGGAGAGAGAGAGTGTGTGTGTGTGTCTCTCTCTCTCTCTGTCTGTCTCACTTTCTGTATCGATTCTGGGATTGATACAGGACTATGGGGAGAGAGCGGGGCAGTGGGATTAGTTTGGGGATTGATACAGGACTATGGGGAGAGAGCGGGGCAGTGGGATTAGTTTGGAGATTGATACAGGACTATGGGGAGAGAGTGGGGCAGTGGGATTAGTTTGGGGATTGATACAGGACTATGGGGAGAGAGCGGGGCAGTGGGATTAGTTTGGGGATTGATACAGGACTATGGGGAGAGAGCGGGGCAGTGGGATTAGTTTGGGGATTGATGCAGGACTATGGGGAGAGAGCGGGGCAGTGGGATTAGTTTGGAGATTGATACAGGACTATGGGGAGAGAGCGGGGCAGTGGGATTAGTTTGGGGATTGATACAGGACTATGGGGAGAGAGTGGGGCAGTGGGATTATTTTGGGGAATGATACAGGGCTATGGGGAGAGAGCGGGGCATTGGGATTAGTTTGGGGATTGATACAGGGCTATGGGGAGAGAGCGGGGCAGTGGGATTAGTTTGGGGATTGATACAGGACTATGGGGAGAGAGTGGGGCAGTGGGATTATTTTGGGGAATGATACAGGGCTATGGGGAGAGAGCGGGGCATTGGGATTAGTTTGGGGATTGATACAGGACTATGGGGAGAGAGTGGGGCAGTGGGATTATTTTGGGGAATGATACAGGACTATGGGGAGAGAGCGGGGCAGTGGGATTAGTTTGGGGATTGATACAGGTCTATGGGGAGAGAGCGGGGCAGTGGGATTAGTTTAGGGATTGATGCAGGGCTATGGGGAGAGAGCGGGGCAGTGGGATTAGTTTGGGGATTGATACAGGACTATGGGGAGAGAGCGGGGCAGTGGGATTAGTTTAGGGATTGATACAGGACTATGGGGAGAGAGCGGGGCAGTGGGATTAGTTTAGGGATTGATAGACATACAGACAGAGAGAGACAGAGATGGACAGACACTTAGACAGGGAGAGAGAGACTGAGAGAGAGACAGAGAGGAAGAGAGAGAGAGAGACAGATAGAGTCAGAGAGAGAGAGACAGAGAGACAGAGAGGGTCAGAGAGAGAGAGCGAGACAGACAGACAGAGAGAGAGGGATCGAGAGAGATGGGGAGAGTGAGAGAGAGAGACAGAAATAGTGAGAGAGACAGAGAGAGAGAGCGGGGAACAGAGGGAGGGACAGAGAGAGAGAGACAGTGAGAGAGACCGAGAGAGAGAAAGAGATGAAAAGAGACAGGAGAGAGATAAAGAGAGACAGAGAGAAACTCGGAGACACAGAGAGAGAGAGAGGGAGTGAGAGAGAGGGATAGAGAGAGAGGGATAGAGAGAGAGACAGAGAGAGAGATAGACAGAGAGACAGAGAGAGAGAGATAGGGAGTGAATGAGACAGAGAGAGAGAGAGAGAGACAGACAGAGAGAAAGACAGAGAGAGATAGAGAGACAGAGAGAGAGAGAGCGTGTGGGGGGACAGAGAGAAAGAAAGAGAGAGCAAGAGATGGAACGAAACAGGAGAGAGAGAGAGAGGGAGACAGAGAGCGAGAGTGATAGAGAGAGAGAGGGATAGGAGGAGAGACGGATGTTGAGAGAGGGGGAGAGACAGAGAAAGAGAGGGAGAAACACAGAGAGAGGGAGAGAGACAGAGAGAGAGAGAGGGAGAAACAGAGAGAAAGAGACAGATAGAGAGACAGAGATAGAGAGAGAGAGAAAGAGAGCGAGAGACAGAGAGATAGAAACAGATAGAGAGAGAGAGAGACAGAGCGAGGCTGTCAGAGAGAGAGAGACAGAGAGAGAGAAAGAGAGAGGGAGATAGAATGAGAGAGAGATGGAAAGAGACAGGAGAGAGAGAGGGAGAGAGACAGAGAGAGAAACACAGAGAGAGGGACAGAGAGAGGGACAGAGAGAGGGAGAGAGAGAGAGAGTGACAGAGAAAGAGAGAGAGACAGACAGATAGAGAGATAGAGAAAGAGAGAGATGGAAAGAGACAGGAGAGTGGGAGAGAGGGGAAGAGAGAGACAGAGAGGGAGTGAGACAGAGAGAGAGAGAAGGAGAGAGACAGAGCGAGAGAGAGAGTCAGAGAGAGAAGGAGAAAGACAGAGCGAGAGAGAGAGACAGAGAGAACAAGTTAAAGAGAGAGACAGAGCGAGAGAACGAGGCAGAGAGAGAGACAGAGAGAGTGAGTGTGACTGAGAGACAGAGAGACAGAGAGTGTCAGAGAGAGGTAGAGTGAAACAGACAGAGAGAAAGGGGGATAGAGAGAGATAGGGAGAGAGGGACAGAGAGAGAGAGACGACAGAAAGAGAGACAGAGAGATAGAGAGAGACAGTGAGAGAGAGAGAGACAGAGAGACAGAGCGAGAGAGAGAAAGATGGAAAGAGACAGGGGAGAGACAGAGAGAGAAACTCAGAGACACAGAGAGAGAGAGAGACAGACAGAGATAGAGAGAAACAGATAAAGAGAGAGAGAGAGAGACAGAGAGATAGAGACAGAGAGAGACAGACAGAGAGAGAAAATAAGTGAGTGAGAGAGACAGAGAGACAGAGAGAGAGAGCAAGAAACGGAGAAAGAGAGACAGAGAGTTAGAGACAGAGAGAGATAGACAGAGAGTGAGAAAATGAGAGAGTGAGAGAGATAGAGAGAGAGAGATAGTGACAGAGAGTTATATATATATATATATATATATATATATAGAGAGGGAGACAGAGAGAGGGACAGAGAGAGAGAGTGATGGAAAAATGCAGGAGAGAAAGACAGAGAGAGAAAGAGAGGGATAGAGAGAGAGAGAGATAGAGACAGAGAGTTATATATATATATATAGAGAGAGAGGGACAGAGAGAGAGAGAGATGGAAAAATGCAGGAGAGAGAGACAGAGAGAGAGAGAGAGGGATAGAGAGAGAGAGGGATAGGGAGAAAGAGGGAGAGAGACAGAAAGAGAGAGAGAAACACAGGGAAAGAGAGAGAGAGAGAGAGAGAGACAGAGAGATAGAGATTGTAGGACAGAGAGAGAGAGGCACAGAGAGAGATGGGGAGAAGGACAGAGAGAGGGAAAGAGAGAGGGAGAGAGAGAGAGCGAGAGGGACAGAGAGAGAGAAAGAGCGAGGAAGAGAGATAGAGTGAGAGAGAGAGAAAGAGAGAGAGAGAGAGAGAGTGAGACAGAAATAGGGCGAGACAGAGAGAGGGACAGAGTGAAAGAGAGGAACAGAGAGAGGGAGAGTGAGAGAGACAGAGAGAGAGACAGTGAGAGAGAGTGAGAGGGAGAGAGAGAGTGTGTGTGTGTGTGTCTCTCTCTCTCTCTCTGTCTGTCTCACTTTCTGTATCGATTCTGGGATTGATACAGGACTATGGGGAGAGAGCGGGACAGTGGGATTAGTTTGGGGATTGATACAGGACTGTGGGGAGAGAGCGGGGCAGTGGGATTAGTTTGGGGATTGATACAGGACTATGGGGAGAGAGGGGCAGTGGGATTAGTTTGGGGATTGATACAGGACTATGGGGAGAGAGCGGGGCAGTGGGATTAGTTTGGGGATTGATACAGGACTATGGGGAGAGAGGGGCAGTGGGATTAGTTTGGGGATTGATACAGGACTATGGGGAGAGAGCGGGGCAGTGGGATTAGTTTGGGGATTGATACAGGACTATGGGGAGAGAGCGGGACAGTGGGATTAGTTTGGGGATTGATACAGGACTGTGGGGAGAGAGTGGGGCAGTGGGATTAGTTTGGGGATTGATACAGGACTATGGGGAGAGAGCGGGGCAGTGGGATTAGTTTGGAGATTGATACCGGACTATGGGGAGAGAGCGGGGCAGTGGGATTAGTTTGGAGATTGATACCGGACTATGGGGAGAGAGCGGGGCAGTGGGATTAGTTTGGGGATTGATACAGTGCTATGGGGAGAGAGCGGGGCAGTGGGATTAGTTTGGAGATTGATACAGGACTATGGGGAGAGAGCGGTGCAGTGGGATTAGTTTGGAGATTGATACAGGGCTATGGGGAGAGAGCGGGGCAGTGGGATTAGTTTGGGATTGATACAGTGCTATGGGGAGAGAGCGGGGCAGTGGGATTAGTTTGGGGATTGATACAGGACTATGGGGAGAGAGCGGGGCAGTGGGATTAGTTTAGGGATTGATACAGGACTATGTGGAGAGAGTGGGGCAGTGGGATTAGTTTGGGGATTGATACAGGGCTATGGGGAGAGAGAGGGGCAGTGGGATTAGTTTGGGGATTGATACAGGACTATGGGGAGAGAGCGGGGCACTGGGATTAGTTTGGGGATTGATACAGGACTATGGGGAGAGAGCGGGGCAGTGGGATTAGTTTGGGGATTGATACAGGACTATGGGGAGAGAGCGGGGCAGTCGGATTAATTTGGGGATTGATACAGGACTATGGGGAGAGAGCGGGGCATTGGGATTTGTTTGGGGATTGATACAGGACTATGGGGAGAGAGCGGGGCAGTGGGATTAGTTTGGGGATTGATACAGGACTATGGGGAGAGAGCGGGGCAGTGGGATTAGTTTGGGGATTGATACAGGACTATGGGGAGAGAGCGGGGCAGTGGGATTAGTTTGGGGATTGATACAGGACTATGGGGAGAGAGCGGGGCAGTGGGATTAGTTTGGGGATTGATACAGGACTATGGGGAGAGAGCGGGGCAGTGGGATTAGTTTGGGGATTGATACAGGACTATGGGGAGAGAGCGGGGCAGTGGGATTAGTTTGGGGATTGATACAGGGCTATGGGGAGAGAGCGGGGCAGTGGGATTAGTTTAGGGATTGATCCAGGACTATGGGGAGAGAGCGGGGCAGTGGGATTAGTTTGGGGATTGATACAGGACTATGGGGAGAGAGCGGGGCAGTGGGATTAGTTTGGAGATTGATACCGGACTATGGGGAGAGAGCGGGGCAGTGGGATTAGTTTGGGGATTGATACAGTGCTATGGGGAGAGAGCGGGGCAGTGGGATTAGTTTGGAGATTGATACAGGACTATGGGGAGAGAGCGGGGCAGTGGGATTAGTTTAGGGATTGATACAGGACTATGGGGAGAGAGTGGGGCAGTGGGATTAGTTTAGGGATTGATAGACATACAGACAGAGAGAGACAGAGAGGGAGAGACACTTAGACAGGGAGAGAGAGACTGAGAGAGAGACAGAGAGGAAGAGAGAGAGAGAGACAGATAGAGTCAGAGAGAGAGAGACAGAGAGACAGAGAGGGTCAGAGAGAGAGAGCGAGACACACACAGAGAGTGAAAGACAGAAAGGGAGAGAGAGAGAGAGAGACAGAGAGAGTCAGAGAGAGAAAGAAAGACAGAGAGGGAGAGAGAGAGAGAGGCAGAGAGTGTCAGAGAGAGGGGGAGAGAGACAGACAGACAGAGAGAGAGGGATAGAGAGAGATAGGGAGAGTGAGAGAGAGAGAGAACAGAAATAGTGAGAGAGACAGAGAGAGAGAGCGGGGAACAGAGGGAGGGACAGAAAGAGAGAGACAGTGAGAGAGAAAGAGAGACCGAGAGAGAGAAAGAGATGAAAAGAGACAGGAGAGAGATACAGAGAGACAGAGAGAGAGAGCGGGGAACAGAGGGAGGGACAGAGAGAGAGAGACAGAGAGAGAGAGAGGGATAGAGAGAGAGACAGAGAGAGAGAGAGAGAGAGAGACACAGAGAGAGAGAGCGTGGGGGGGACAGAGAGAAAGAAAGAGAGAGCAAGAGATGGAACGAAACAGGAGAGAGAGAGAGAGAGGGAGACAGAGAGCGAGAGTGATAGAGAGAGAGAGGGATAGGAAGAGAGACGGATGTTGAGAGAGGGGGAGAGACAGAGAAAGAGAGGGAGAAACACAGAGAGAGGGAGAGAGACAGAGAGAGAGAGAGGGAGAAACAGAGAGAGAGAGACAGAGATAGAGAGAGAGAGAAAGACAGCGAGAGACAGAGAGATAGAAACAGATAGAGAGAGAGAGAGACAGAGCGAGGCTGTCAGAGAGAGAGAGAAAGAGAGAGAGAAAGAGAGAGGGAGATAGAATGAGAGAGAGATGGAAAGAGACAGGAGAGAGAGAGGGAGAGAGACAGAGAGAGAAACACAGAGAGAGGGACAGAGAGAGGGAGAGAGAGAGAGAGTGACAGAGAAAGAGAGAGAGACAGACAGATAGAGAGACAAAGAAAGAGAGAGATGGAAAGAGACAGGAGAGTGGGAGAGAGGAGAAGAGAGAGACAGAGAGGGAGTGAGACAGAGAGAGAGAGAAGGAGAGAGACAGAGCGAGAGAGAGAGACAGAGAGAGAAGGAGAAAGACAGAGCGAGAGAGAGAGACAGAGAGAACAAGTTAAAGAGAGAGACAGAGCGAGAGAACGAGGCAGAGAGAGAGACAGAGAGAGTGAGTGTGACTGAGAGACAGAGAGAGACAGAGAGTGTCAGAGAGAGGTAGAGTGAAACAGACAGAGAGAAAGGGGGATAGAGAGAGATAGGGAGAGAGGGACAGAGAGAGAGAGACGACAGAAAGAGAGACAGAGAGATAGAGAGAGACAGTGAGAGAGAGAGAGACAGAGAGACAGAGCGAGAGAGAGAAAGATGGAAAGAGACAGGGGAGAGACAGAGAGAGAAACTCAGAGACACAGAGAGAGAGAGAGACAGACAGAGACAGAGAGAAACAGATAAAGAGAGAGAGATAGAGACAGAGAGAGACAGACAGAGAGAGAAAATGAGTGAGTGAGAGAGACAGAGAGACAGAGAGAGAGAGCAAGAAACGGAGAAAGAGAGAGAGAGAGACAGAGAGACAGAGAGTTAGAGACAGAGAGAGATAGACAGAGAGTGAGAAAATGAGAGAGTGAGAGAGATAGAGAGAGAGAGATAGAGACAGAGAGTTATATATATATATATAGAGAGAGGGAGACAGAGAGAGGAACAGAGAGAGAGAGAGATGGAAAAATGCAGGAGAGAGAGAGAGAGAAAGAGAGGGATAGAGAGAGAGAGGGATAGAGAGAGAGAGGGATAGGGAAAAAGAGGGAGAGAGACAGAAAGAGAGAGAGAAACACAGGGAAAGAGAGAGAGAGAGAGAGAGACAGAGAGATAGAGATTGTAGGACAGAGAGAGAGAGGCACAGAGAGAGATAGGGAGAAGGACAGAGAGAGGGAAAGAGAGAGGGAGAGAGAGAGAGAGAGTGCGAGAGGGACATAGAGAGAGAAAGAGCGAGGAAGAGAGATACAGAGTGAGAGAGAGAGAAAGAGAGAGAGAGTGAGACAGAAATAGGGCGAGACAGAGAGAGGGACAGAGTGAAAGAGAGGAACAGAGAGAGAGAGACAGTGAGAGAGAGAGAGACAGTGAGAGAGTGAGAGGGAGAGAGAGAGATAGGGAGAGAAAGAGTGATACAGAGAGAGTCAAAGAGAGAGAGGGAGAGACAGACAGAGAGAGCCAGAGAAAGAGAGAGACAGAGAGAGAGAGACAGAGAGACAGAGAGGGAGAAAGAGAGAGAGTCAGAGAGAGAGAGAGACAGAGAGAGCCAGAGAAAGAGAGACAGAGAGAGAGAGACAGAGAGAGAGAGAGACAGAGAGGGAGAGAGAGAGAGACAGAGAGGGAGAAAGAGAGAGAGTCAGAGAGACAGAGAGACAGAGAGAGACAGAGAGAGAGAGAGACAGAGAAAGAGACATAGAAAGAGAGACACAGAGAGAGAGAGTGAGAGAGAGAGAGAGAGAGACAGAGAGGGAGAGAGAGAGAGATAGAGAGTGACAAGAGAGTGAGAGAGAGACAGAGAGAGTCAGAGAGAGAGAGAGACAGAGAGAGTCAGGGAGAGAGAGAGAGAGACAGAGAAAGACACAGAGAGTGAGAGAGAGACAGAGGGAGAGAGAGAGAGACAGAGAGAGTCAGAGAGAGAGAGAGAGAGACGGAGAGAGTCAGAGAGAGAGAGACAGAGAGAGAGAGAGAGACAGAGAGAGACACAGAGAGTGAGAGAGAGAGACAGGGAGAGAGAGAGTGACACAGAGAGAGTCAAAGAGAGAGAGGGAGAAACAGACAGAGAGAGCCAGAGAAAGAGAGAGACAGAGAGAGTGAGTGTGACAAAGAGAGAGTGGCAGAGAGTGTCAGAGAGAGGGAGAGAGAGACAGTCAAAGAGAGAGAGGGACAGAGAGAGATACAGAGAGAGGGAGAGAGAGAGAGACAGAGTTAGTGAGAGAGAGATAAAGAGAGAGAGAGAGGGGCACAGTGAAAGGGACAGAGAGAGAGAAAGAGATGAAAAGAGACAGTAGAGAGAGACAAAGAGACAAAGAGAGACAAAGTTTGGGGATTGATACAGGATTATGGGGAGAGTGCGGGGCAGTGGGATTAGTTTGGGGATTGATGCAGGACTATGGGGAGAGAGCGGGGCAGTGGGATTAGTTTGGAGATTGATACAGGACTATGGGGAGAGAGCGGGGCAGTGGGATTAGTTTGGGGATTGATACAGGACTATGGGGAGAGAGTGGGGCAGTGGGATTATTTTGGGGAATGATACAGGGCTATGGGGAGAGAGCGGGGCATTGGGATTAGTTTAGGGATTGATGCAGGGCTATGGGGAGAGAGCGGGGCAGTGGGATTAGTTTAGGGATTGATACAGGACTATGGGGAGAGAGCGGGGCAGTGGGATTAGTTTAGGGATTGATAGACATACAGACAGAGAGAGACAGAGATGGACAGACACTTAGACAGGGAGAGAGAGACTGAGAGAGAGACAGAGAGGAAGAGAGAGAGAGAGACAGATAGAGTCAGAGAGAGAGAGACAGAGAGGGTCAGAGAGAGAGAGCGAGACAGACAGAGAGAGTGAGTGTGACAGAGAGAGAGAGAGAGGCAGAGAGTGTCAGAGAGAGGGGGAGAGAGACAGACAGACAGAGAGAGAGGGATAGAGAGAGATGGGGAGAGTGAGAGAGAGAGACAGAAATAGTGAGAGAGACAGAGAGAGAGAGCGGGGAACAGAGGGAGGGACAGAGAGAGAGAGACAGTGAGAGAGACCGAGAGAGAGAAAGAGATGAAAAGAGACAGGAGAGAGATAAAGAGAGACAGAGAGAAACTCGGAGACACAGAGAGAGAGACACAGAGAGAGAGAGACAGAGAGAGAGAGAGGGAGTGAGAGAGAGGGATAGAGAGAGAGGGATAGAGAGAGAGACAGAGAGAGAGATAGACAGAGAGACAGAGAGAGAGAGATAGGGAGTGAATGAGACAGAGAGAGAGAGAGAGAGACAGACAGAGAGAAAGACAGAGAGAGATAGAGAGACAGAGAGAGAGAGAGCGTGTGGGGGGACAGAGAGAAAGAAAGAGAGAGCAAGAGATGGAACGAAACAGGAGAGAGAGAGAGAGGGAGACAGAGAGCGAGAGTGATAGAGAGAGAGAGGGATAGGAGGAGAGACGGATGTTGAGAGAGGGGGAGAGACAGAGAAAGAGAGGGAGAAACACAGAGAGAGGGAGAGAGACAGAGAGAGAGAGAGGGAGAAACAGAGAGAGAGAGACAGATAGAGAGACAGAGATAGAGAGAGAGAGAAAGAGAGCGAGAGACAGAGAGATAGAAACAGATAGAGAGAGAGAGAGACAGAGCGAGGCTGTCAGAGAGAGAGAGACAGAGAGAGAGAAAGAGAGAGGGAGATAGAATGAGAGAGAGATGGAAAGAGACAGGAGAGAGAGAGGGAGAGAGACAGAGAGAGAAACACAGAGAGAGGGACAGAGAGAGGGACAGAGAGAGGGAGAGAGAGAGAGAGTGACAGAGAAAGAGAGAGAGACAGACAGATAGAGAGATAGAGAAAGAGAGAGATGGAAAGAGACAGGAGAGTGGGAGAGAGGGGAAGAGAGAGACAGAGAGGGAGTGAGACAGAGAGAGAGAGAAGGAGAGAGACAGAGCGAGAGAGAGAGTCAGAGAGAGAAGGAGAAAGACAGAGCGAGAGAGAGAGACAGAGAGAACAAGTTAAAGAGAGAGACAGAGCGAGAGAACGAGGCAGAGAGAGAGACAGAGAGAGTGAGTGTGACTGAGAGACAGAGAGAGACAGAGAGTGTCAGAGAGAGGTAGAGTGAAACAGACAGAGAGAAAGGGGGATAGAGAGAGATAGGGAGAGAGGGACAGAGAGAGAGAGACGACAGAAAGAGAGACAGAGAGATAGAGAGAGACAGTGAGAGAGAGAGAGACAGAGAGACAGAGCGAGAGAGAGAAAGATGGAAAGAGACAGGGGAGAGACAGAGAGAGAAACTCAGAGACACAGAGAGAGAGAGAGACAGACAGAGATAGAGAGAAACAGATAAAGAGAGAGAGAGAGACAGAGAGATAGAGACAGAGAGAGACAGACAGAGAGAGAAAATAAGTGAGTGAGAGAGACAGAGAGACAGAGAGAGAGAGCAAGAAACGGAGAAAGAGAGACAGAGAGTTAGAGACAGAGAGAGATAGAGAGAGTGAGAAAATGAGAGAGTGAGAGAGATAGAGAGAGAGAGATAGAGACAGAGTTATATATATATATATAGAGAGAGAGGGAGACAGAGAGAGGGACAGAGAGAGAGAGAGATGGAAAAATGCAGGAGAGAGAGACAGAGAGAGAGAGAGAGGGATAGAGAGAGAGAGGGATAGAGAGAGAGAGGGATAGGGAGAAAGAGGGAGAGAGACAGAAAGAGAGAGAGAAACACAGGGAAAGAGAGAGAGAGAGAGAGAGAGACAGAGAGATAGAGATTGTAGGACAGAGAGAGAGAGGCACAGAGAGAGATAGGGAGAAGGACAGAGAGAGGGAAAGAGAGAGGGAGAGAGAGAGAGCGAGAGGGACAGAGAGAGAGAAAGAGCGAGGAAGAGAGATAGAGTGAGAGAGAGAGAAAGAGAGAGAGAGAGAGAGAGAGAGAGTGAGACAGAAATAGGGCGAGACAGAGAGAGGGACAGAGTGAAAGAGAGGAACAGAGAGAGGGAGAGTGAGAGAGACAGAGAGAGAGACAGTGAGAGAGAGTGAGAGGGAGAGAGAGAGTGTGAGTGTGTGTGTCTCTCTCTCTCTCTCTGTCTGTCTCACTTTCTGTATCGATTCTGGGATTGATACAGGACTATGGGGAGAGAGCGGGACAGTGGGATTAGTTTGGGGATTGATACAGGACTGTGGGGAGAGAGCGGGGCAGTGGGATTAGTTTGGGGATTGATACAGGACTATGGGGAGAGAGGGGCAGTGGGATTAGTTTGGGGATTGATACAGGACTATGGGGAGAGAGCGGGGCAGTGGGATTAGTTTGGGGATTGATACAGGACTATGGGGAGAGAGCGGGGCAGTGGGATTAGTTTGGGGATTGATTCAGGACTATGGGGAGAGAGCGGGGCAGTGGGATTAGTTTGGGGATTGATACAGGACTATGGGGAGAGAGCGGGGCAGTGGGATTAGTTTGGGGATTGATACAGGGCTATGGGGAGAGAGCGGGGCAGTGGGATTAGTTTGGGGATTGATACAGGACTATGGGGAGAGAGCGGGGCAGTGGGATTAGTTTGGGGATTGATACAGGACTATGGGGAGAGAGCGGGGCAGTGGGATTAGTTTGGGGATTGATACAGGACTATGGGGAGAGAGCGGGGCAGTGGGATTAGTTTGGGGATTGATACAGGACTATGGGGAGAGAGCGGGGCAGTGGGATTAGTTTGGGGATTGATACAGGACTATGGGGAGAGAGCGGGCAGTGGGATTAGTTTGGGGATTGATACAGGGCTATGAGGAGAGAGCGGGGCAGTGGGATTAGTTTGGGGATTGATACAGGACTATGGGGAGAGAGCGGGGCAGCGGGATTAGTTTGAGGATTGATACAGGACTATGAGGAGAGAGCGGGGCAGTGGGATTAGTTTGGGGATTGATACAGGGCTATGGGGAGAGAGCGGGGCAGTGGGATTAGTTTAGGGATTGATCCAGGGCTATGAGGAGAGAGCAGGGCAGTGGGATTAGTTTGGGGATTGATACAGGACTATGGGGAGAGAGCGGGGCATTGGGATTAGTTTGGGGATTGATACAGGACTATGAGGAGAGAGCGGGGCAGTGGGATTAGTTTGGGGATTGATACAGGACTATGGGGAGAGAGCGGGGCAGTGGGATTAGTTTGGGGATTGATACAGGACAATGAGGAGAGAGCGGGGCAGTTGGATTAGTTTGGGGATTGATACAGGGCTATTCGGAGAGAGCGGGGCAGTGGGATTAGTTTGGGGATTGATACAGGACTATGGGGAGAGAGCGGGGCAGTGAGATTAGTTTGGAGATTGATACAGGACTATGGGGAGAGAGCGGGGCAGTGGGGTTAGTTTGGGGATTGATACACGACTATAGGGAGAGAGCGGGGCAGTGGGATTAGTTTGGGAATTGATACAGGACTATGGGGAGAGAGCGGTGCAGTGGGATTAGTTTGGAGATTGATACAGGACTATGGGGAAAGAGCGGGGCAGTGGGATTAGCTTGGGAATTGATACAGGACTATGGGGAGAGAGCGGGGCAGTGGGATTAGTTTGGGAATTGATACAGGACTATGGGGAGAGAGCGGTGCAGTGGGATTAGTTTGGGATTGATACACGACTATAGGGAGAGAGCGGGGCAGTGGGATTAGTTTGGGAATTGATACAGGACTATGGGGAGAGAGCGGTGCAGTGGGATTAGTTTGGGGATTGAGACAGGACTATGGGGAGAGAGCGGGGCAGTGGGATTAGTTTGGAGATTGATACAGGGCTATGGGGAGAGAGCGGGGCAGTGGGATTAGTTTGGAGTTTGATACAGGACTATGGGGAGAGAGCATAATAAAGTATATTTTTGAAATCTAAACCAAAATGTGAGATCTGTGAACAAACCTGGTTTGCCTGTCTGGGCTCGGGGCTTTGTGTATTGGTCCCAGTCTCTGGGTCCTTCATGTGTTTGAAGAGTTTGAAGTCAGTCACACCTTGTTGAACCATTTCATTCTTTCAGGGCATTGATGGTAAACAGCTTCAATCCTGTGTATCTGTGAGGGGGCGACACAATCGTATTTACACCTTATTCAAACCAACAAAACTTGGTTCTCCATGTCCTGCCCTGTGAAGATATCACACCGTTCCACAATGCAGCATTGTCTGAATCAGCCTTTGATCCCATATACTGCTCAATCTGAAACACTCACAGTTTTCAGATGGAGAAACTGGATTTAACCCACACATTCCAAGCCACAATTGGATGGTTAGCAAATCAAAAATGTCCCAGAAATGTGATTTCTTGCTGTGGGTTGAAACAGTCAGGCTGCAATATGTCAGGGTACTTTTCAATCAAGGAAACATCACAATGGGAATGAGAGACAGGGAGAGAGAAAAAGAGAGGGTGACAGGGGAGAAGCAGTGAGAGAATTATGGATTGAGAGAGGGAGACTGAAAGAGAGAGCGAGAGAGAGAGAGGAACAGACAGAGAGAGAGACTGACAGAGAGAAAGCGAGAGGGACAGAGAGAGTTGGGCATTTAATCTCACTCTGCACTGTCCCATCAAACCTCCCTGGGCAGGTACAGGGGGTTAGATACAGAGTAAAGCTCCCTCTACACTGTCCATCAAACACTCCCAGGGCAGTTACAGGGGGTTAGATACAGAGTAAATCTCCCTCTACACTGTCCCATCAAACACTCCCAGGGCAGGTACAGCACGGGGTTAGATACAGAGTAAAGCTCCCTCTACACTGTCCCATCAAACACTCCCAGGGCAGGTACAGGGGGTTAGATACAGAGTAAATCTCCATCTACACTGTCCCATCAAACACTCCCAGGGCAGGTACAGGGGGTTAGAAACAGAGTAAAGCTCCCTCTACACTGTCCCATCAAACACTCCCAGGGCAGGTACAGGGGGTTATATACAGAGTAAAGCTCCCTCTACACTGTCCCATCAAATACTCCCAGGGCAGGTACAGGGGGTTAGATACAAAGTAAAGCTCCCTCTACACTGTCCCATCAAACACTCCCAGGGCAGGTACAGGGGGTTATATACAGAGTAAAGCTCCCTCTACACTGTCCCATCAAACACTCCCAGGGCAGGTACAGCACGGGGTTAGATGCAGAGTAAAGCTCCCTCGACACTGTCCCATCAAAAACTCCCACGGCTGGTACAGGGGGTTAGATACAGAGTAAAGCTCCCTCTACACTGTCCCATCAAACACTCCCAGGGCAGGTACAGGGGTTAGATACAGAGTAAAGCTCCCTCTACACTGTCCCATCAAACACTCCCAGGGCAGGTACAGGGGGTAAGATACAGAGTAAAGCTCCCTCTACACTGTCCCATCAACACTCCCAGGGCAGGTACAGGGGGTTAGATACAGAGTAATGCTCCCTCTACACTGTCCCATCAAACACTCCCAGGGTAGGTACAGCACAGGTTAGATACAGAGTAAAGCTCCCTCTATTAGTTTGGGGATTGATACAGGGCTATGGGGAGAGAGCGGAGCAGTGGGATTAGTTTCGGGATTGATACAGGACTATGGGGAGAGAGCGGGGCAGTGGGATTAGTTTGGGGATTGATACAGGACTATGGGGAGAGAGCGGGGCAGTGGGATTAGTTTGGAGATTGATACAGGACTATGGGGAGAGAGCGGGACAGTGGGATTAGTTTGGAGATTGATACAGGACTATGAGGAGAGAGCGGGACAGTGGGATTAGTTTGGAGATTGATACAGGACTATGGGGAGAGAGCGGGGCAGTGGGATTAGTTTGGGGATTGATACAGGACTATGGGGAGAGAGCGGGGCAGTGGGATTAGTTTGGGGATTGATACAGGACTATGGGGAGAGAGCGGGGCAGTGGGATTAGTTTGGGGATTGATACAGGACTATGGGGAGAGAGCGGGGCAGTGGGATTAGTTTGGGGATTGATACAGGGCTATGGGGAGAGAGCGGGGCAGACAGGGTGAGGGAGAGTGACAGAGAGAGTCAGAGAGAGAGGGAAGGATAGAGAGAGATAGGGTGAGAGAGAGTGATACAGAGAGAGACAAAGAGAGAGAGGTAGAGACAGACAGAGAGAGCCAGAAAAAGAGAAAGACAGTGAGAGAGAGAGACAGAGAGACAGAGAGAGAGAGAGACAGAGAGAAAGAGACAGAGACAGAGTGAGTGAACGAGACAGAGAGAGATAGAGACAGAGAGAGTGAGTGTGACAGAGTGAGAATGGCAAAGTGTGTCAGCGATAGGGAGAGAGAGACAGTCAAAGTTAGAGAGGGATAGAGAGAGATAGGGAGAGAGGGAGAGTTAAAGTGAGACATGGAGAGAGAGAGAGAGAGACAGAGAGAGAGACAGAGTTACTGAGAGAGAGATAAGGAGAGAGAGAGGGGCACAGAGGGAGGGACAGAGAGAGAGAAAGAGATGAAAAGATACAGGAGAGAGAGACAGAGTGAGAAACTCAGAGACACAGTGAGAGAGAAAGGCAGAGAGAGAGAGGAAGGGAGAGAGAGAGAGGGATAGAGAGAGAGGGATAGTAAGAGAGGGATAGAGAGAGACAGAGAGAGAGTCAGAGAGAGGAAGAAAGACAGCGTGAGAGAGAGAGAGAGAGAGAGACAGAGTGAGAGAGAGAGAGAGAAGACAGAGAGAGAGAGAGAAAGACAGCGAGACAGATAGACAGAGAGAGAGAGAGAGATAGAGACAGCTAGATCGAGCGAGAGAGAGAGACAGAGAGCGAGAGAGAGAGAAAGAGAGAGGGAGAGAGGGAGACAGGAAGACAGACAGAGAGATGGTGAGAGAGAGACAGAGAGAGAGACAGAGAGAGAAAGAAAGACAGAGAGAGAGAGAGAGAGAGATAGAGACAACTAGATAGAGCGAGAGAGAGACAGAGAGCGAGAGAGAGAGAAAGAGAGAGGGAGAGAGGGAGACAGGAAGACAGACAGAGAGATGGTGAGAGAGAGACAGAGAGAGAGAGAGCAAGACAGAGAGAGAGTGAGAGAGAGAGCGAGAGAGAGAGATTGGGAGAGAGAGAGGGATAGAATGAGAGGGATAGAGAGAGAGACAGAGAAAGAAAGACAGAGAGAGAGAGAAAGAAACAGAGAGAGAGAGAGAGAGAGAGAGAGAGTGAGACAGAGAGAGACAGACAAAGAGAGAGAAAATGAGAGAGTGAGATAGACAGAGAGAGAAAGAGTTATATATCTAAAGAGAGAAAGGGAGACAGAGAGAGAGAGAGAGATGGAAAAATGCAGGAGAGAGAGGCAGAGAGAGACAGAGAGGGATAGAGAGAGAGGGGGATGGAGAGAGAGGGAAAGGGAGAAAGAGGGAGAGAGACAGACAGAGAGAGAGAAACACAGGGAAAGAGATAGAGAGAGGAGGACAGAGAGAGAGAGAGGCACAGACAGAGAGAGCAAGAGAGAGAGAGGGAGATAGGGAGAAGGACAGAGAGAGGAAAAGAGAGGGAGAGAGAGAGCGAGAGGAACAGAGAGAGGGACAGAGAGAGAGAAAGAGAGAGAGAGAGAGATACAGAGTGAGACAGAGACAGAGAGAGAGAGCGACAGAAAGAGGGCGAGACAGAGAGAGGGACAGAGTGAAAGAGAGGAACAGAGAAAGAGAGTGAGAGAGACAGAGAGAGAGAGACAGTGAGAGAGAGCGAGAGGGAGAGAGAGAGAGTGTGTATGTGTGTGTCTCTCTCTCTCTCTGTCTGTCTCACTTCTGTATAGATTCTGGGATTGATACAGGACTATGGGGAGAGAGTGGGGCAGTGGGATTAGTTTGGAGATTGATACAGGACTATGGGGAGAGAGTGGGGCAGTGGGATTAGTTTGGGGATTGATACAGGACTATGGGGAGAGAGCGGGGCAGTGGGATTAGTTTGGAGATTGATACAGGACTATGGGGAGAGAGCGGGGCAGTGGGATTAGTTTGGGGATTGATACAGGACTATGGGGAGAGAGGGGCAGTGGGATTAGTTTGGGGATTGATACAGGACTATGGGGAGAGAGCGGGGCAGTGGGATTAGTTTGGGGATTGATACAGGACTATGGGGAGAGAGCGGGGCAGTGGGATTAGTTTGGGGATTGATTCAGGACTATGGGGAGAGAGCGGGGCAGTGGGATTAGTTTGGGGATTGATACAGGACTATGGGGAGAGAGCGGGGCAGTGGGATTAGTTTGGGGATTGATACAGAGCTATGGGGAGAGAGCGGGGCAGTGGGATTAGTTTGGGGATTGATACAGGACTATGGGGAGAGAGCGGGGCAGTGGGATTAGTTTGGGGATTGATACAGGACTATGGGGAGAGAGCGGGGCAGTGGGATTAGTTTGGGGATTGATACAGGACTATGGGGAGAGAGCGGGGCAGTGGGATTAGTTTGGGGATTGATACAGGACTATGGGGAGAGAGCGGGGCAGTGGGATTAGTTTGGGGATTGATACAGGACTATGGGGAGAGAGCGGGCAGTGGGATTAGTTTGGGGATTGATACAGGGCTATGAGGAGAGAGCGGGGCAGTGGGATTAGTTTGGGGATTGATACAGGACTATGGGGAGAGAGCGGGGCAGCGGGATTAGTTTGAGGATTGATACAGGACTATGAGGAGAGAGCGGGGCAGTGGGATTAGTTTGGGGATTGATACAGGGCTATGGGGAGAGAGCGGGGCAGTGGGATTAGTTTAGGGATTGATCCAGGGCTATGAGGAGAGAGCAGGGCAGTGGGATTAGTTTGGGGATTGATACAGGACTATGGGGAGAGAGCGGGGCATTGGGATTAGTTTGGGGATTGATACAGGACTATGAGGAGAGAGCGGGGCAGTGGGATTAGTTTGGGGATTGATACAGGACTATGGGGAGAGAGCGGGGCAGTGGGATTAGTTTGGGGATTGATACAGGACAATGAGGAGAGAGCGGGGCAGTTGGATTAGTTTGGGGATTGATACAGGGCTATTCGGAGAGAGCGGGGCAGTGGGATTAGTTTGGGGATTGATACAGGACTATGGGGAGAGAGCGGGGCAGTGAGATTAGTTTGGAGATTGATACAGGACTATGGGGAGAGAGCGGGGCAGTGGGGTTAGTTTGGGGATTGATACACGACTATAGGGAGAGAGCGGGGCAGTGGGATTAGTTTGGGAATTGATACAGGACTATGGGGAGAGAGCGGTGCAGTGGGATTAGTTTGGAGATTGATACAGGACTATGGGGAAAGAGCGGGGCAGTGGGATTAGCTTGGGAATTGATACAGGACTATGGGGAGAGAGCGGGGCAGTGGGATTAGTTTGGGAATTGATACAGGACTATGGGGAGAGAGCGGTGCAGTGGGATTAGTTTGGGATTGATACACGACTATAGGGAGAGAGCGGGGCAGTGGGATTAGTTTGGGAATTGATACAGGACTATGGGGAGAGAGCGGTGCAGTGGGATTAGTTTGGGGATTGAGACAGGACTATGGGGAGAGAGCGGGGCAGTGGGATTAGTTTGGAGATTGATACAGGGCTATGGGGAGAGAGCGGGGCAGTGGGATTAGTTTGGAGTTTGATACAGGACTATGGGGAGAGAGCATAATAAAGTATATTTTTGAAATCTAAACCAAAATGTGAGATCTGTGAACAAACCTGGTTTGCCTGTCTGGGCTCGGGGCTTTGTGTATTGGTCCCAGTCTCTGGGTCCTTCATGTGTTTGAAGAGTTTGAAGTCAGTCACACCTTGTTGAACCATTTCATTCTTTCAGGGCATTGATGGTAAACAGCTTCAATCCTGTGTATCTGTGAGGGGGCGACACAATCGTATTTACACCTTATTCAAACCAACAAAACTTGGTTCTCCATGTCCTGCCCTGTGAAGATATCACACCGTTCCACAATGCAGCATTGTCTGAATCAGCCTTTGATCCCATATACTGCTCAATCTGAAACACTCACAGTTTTCAGATGGAGAAACTGGATTTAACCCACACATTCCAAGCCACAATTGGATGGTTAGCAAATCAAAAATGTCCCAGAAATGTGATTTCTTGCTGTGGGTTGAAACAGTCAGGCTGCAATATGTCAGGGTACTTTTCAATCAAGGAAACATCACAATGGGAATGAGAGACAGGGAGAGAGAAAAAGAGAGGGTGACAGGGGAGAAGCAGTGAGAGAATTATGGATTGAGAGAGGGAGACTGAAAGAGAGAGCGAGAGAGAGAGAGGAACAGACAGAGAGAGAGACTGACAGAGAGAAAGCGAGAGGGACAGAGAGAGTTGGGCATTTAATCTCACTCTGCACTGTCCCATCAAACCTCCCTGGGCAGGTACAGGGGGTTAGATACAGAGTAAAGCTCCCTCTACACTGTCCATCAAACACTCCCAGGGCAGTTACAGGGGGTTAGATACAGAGTAAATCTCCCTCTACACTGTCCCATCAAACACTCCCAGGGCAGGTACAGCACGGGGTTAGATACAGAGTAAAGCTCCCTCTACACTGTCCCATCAAACACTCCCAGGGCAGGTACAGGGGGTTAGATACAGAGTAAATCTCCATCTACACTGTCCCATCAAACACTCCCAGGGCAGGTACAGGGGGTTAGAAACAGAGTAAAGCTCCCTCTACACTGTCCCATCAAACACTCCCAGGGCAGGTACAGGGGGTTATATACAGAGTAAAGATCCCTCTACACTGTCCCATCAAATACTCCCAGGGCAGGTACAGGGGGTTAGATACAAAGTAAAGCTCCCTCTACACTGTCCCATCAAACACTCCCAGGGCAGGTACAGGGGGTTATATACAGAGTAAAGCTCCCTCTACACTGTCCCATCAAACACTCCCAGGGCAGGTACAGCACGGGGTTAGATGCAGAGTAAAGCTCCCTCGACACTGTCCCATCAAAAACTCCCACGGCTGGTACAGGGGGTTAGATACAGAGTAAAGCTCCCTCTACACTGTCCCATCAAACACTCCCAGGGCAGGTACAGGGGTTAGATACAGAGTAAAGCTCCCTCTACACTGTCCCATCAAACACTCCCAGGGCAGGTACAGGGGGTAAGATACAGAGTAAAGCTCCCTCTACACTGTCCCATCAACACTCCCAGGGCAGGTACAGGGGGTTAGATACAGAGTAATGCTCCCTCTACACTGTCCCATCAAACACTCCCAGGGTAGGTACAGCACAGGTTAGATACAGAGTAAAGCTCCCTCTATTAGTTTGGGGATTGATACAGGGCTATGGGGAGAGAGCGGAGCAGTGGGATTAGTTTCGGGATTGATACAGGACTATGGGGAGAGAGCGGGGCAGTGGGATTAGTTTGGGGATTGATACAGGACTATGGGGAGAGAGCGGGGCAGTGGGATTAGTTTGGAGATTGATACAGGACTATGGGGAGAGAGCGGGACAGTGGGATTAGTTTGGAGATTGATACAGGACTATGAGGAGAGAGCGGGACAGTGGGATTAGTTTGGAGATTGATACAGGACTATGGGGAGAGAGCGGGGCAGTGGGATTAGTTTGGGGATTGATACAGGACTATGGGGAGAGAGCGGGGCAGTGGGATTAGTTTGGGGATTGATACAGGACTATGGGGAGAGAGCGGGGCAGTGGGATTAGTTTGGGGATTGATACAGGACTATGGGGAGAGAGCGGGGCAGTGGGATTAGTTTGGGGATTGATACAGGGCTATGGGGAGAGAGCGGGGCAGACAGGGTGAGGGAGAGTGACAGAGAGAGTCAGAGAGAGAGGGAAGGATAGAGAGAGATAGGGTGAGAGAGAGTGATACAGAGAGAGACAAAGAGAGAGAGGTAGAGACAGACAGAGAGAGCCAGAAAAAGAGAAAGACAGTGAGAGAGAGAGACAGAGAGACAGAGAGAGAGAGAGACAGAGAGAAAGAGACAGAGACAGAGTGAGTGAACGAGACAGAGAGAGATAGAGACAGAGAGAGTGAGTGTGACAGAGTGAGAATGGCAAAGTGTGTCAGCGATAGGGAGAGAGAGACAGTCAAAGTTAGAGAGGGATAGAGAGAGATAGGGAGAGAGGGAGAGTTAAAGTGAGACATGGAGAGAGAGAGAGAGAGACAGAGAGAGAGACAGAGTTACTGAGAGAGAGATAAGGAGAGAGAGAGGGGCACAGAGGGAGGGACAGAGAGAGAGAAAGAGATGAAAAGATACAGGAGAGAGAGACAGAGTGAGAAACTCAGAGACACAGTGAGAGAGAAAGGCAGAGAGAGAGAGGAAGGGAGAGAGAGAGAGGGATAGAGAGAGAGGGATAGTAAGAGAGGGATAGAGAGAGACAGAGAGAGAGTCAGAGAGAGGAAGAAAGACAGCGTGAGAGAGAGAGAGAGAGAGAGACAGAGTGAGAGAGAGAGAGAGAAGACAGAGAGAGAGAGAGAAAGACAGCGAGACAGATAGACAGAGAGAGAGAGAGAGATAGAGACAGCTAGATCGAGCGAGAGAGAGAGACAGAGAGCGAGAGAGAGAGAAAGAGAGAGGGAGAGAGGGAGACAGGAAGACAGACAGAGAGATGGTGAGAGAGAGACAGAGAGAGAGACAGAGAGAGAAAGAAAGACAGAGAGAGAGAGAGAGAGAGATAGAGACAACTAGATAGAGCGAGAGAGAGACAGAGAGCGAGAGAGAGAGAAAGAGAGAGGGAGAGAGGGAGACAGGAAGACAGACAGAGAGATGGTGAGAGAGAGACAGAGAGAGAGAGAGCAAGACAGAGAGAGAGTGAGAGAGAGAGCGAGAGAGAGAGATTGGGAGAGAGAGAGGGATAGAATGAGAGGGATAGAGAGAGAGACAGAGAAAGAAAGACAGAGAGAGAGAGAAAGAAACAGAGAGAGAGAGAGAGAGAGAGAGAGAGTGAGACAGAGAGAGACAGACAAAGAGAGAGAAAATGAGAGAGTGAGATAGACAGAGAGAGAAAGAGTTATATATCTAAAGAGAGAAAGGGAGACAGAGAGAGAGAGAGAGATGGAAAAATGCAGGAGAGAGAGGCAGAGAGAGACAGAGAGGGATAGAGAGAGAGGGGGATGGAGAGAGAGGGAAAGGGAGAAAGAGGGAGAGAGACAGACAGAGAGAGAGAAACACAGGGAAAGAGATAGAGAGAGGAGGACAGAGAGAGAGAGAGGCACAGACAGAGAGAGCAAGAGAGAGAGAGGGAGATAGGGAGAAGGACAGAGAGAGGAAAAGAGAGGGAGAGAGAGAGCGAGAGGAACAGAGAGAGGGACAGAGAGAGAGAAAGAGAGAGAGAGAGAGATACAGAGTGAGACAGAGACAGAGAGAGAGAGCGACAGAAAGAGGGCGAGACAGAGAGAGGGACAGAGTGAAAGAGAGGAACAGAGAAAGAGAGTGAGAGAGACAGAGAGAGAGAGACAGTGAGAGAGAGCGAGAGGGAGAGAGAGAGAGTGTGTATGTGTGTGTCTCTCTCTCTCTCTGTCTGTCTCACTTCTGTATAGATTCTGGGATTGATACAGGACTATGGGGAGAGAGTGGGGCAGTGGGATTAGTTTGGAGATTGATACAGGACTATGGGGAGAGAGTGGGGCAGTGGGATTAGTTTGGGGATTGATACAGGACTATGGGGAGAGAGCGGGGCAGTGGGATTAGTTTGGAGATTGATACAGGACTATGGGGAGAGAGCGGGGCAGTGGGATTAGTTTGGGGATTGATACAGGACTATGGGGAGAGAGGGGCAGTGGGATTAGTTTGGGGATTGATACAGGACTATGGGGAGAGAGCGGGGCAGTGGGATTAGTTTGGGGATTGATACAGGACTATGGGGAGAGAGCGGGGCAGTGGGATTAGTTTGGGGATTGATTCAGGACTATGGGGAGAGAGCGGGGCAGTGGGATTAGTTTGGGGATTGATACAGGACTATGGGGAGAGAGCGGGGCAGTGGGATTAGTTTGGGGATTGATACAGAGCTATGGGGAGAGAGCGGGGCAGTGGGATTAGTTTGGGGATTGATACAGGACTATGGGGAGAGAGCGGGGCAGTGGGATTAGTTTGGGGATTGATACAGGACTATGGGGAGAGAGCGGGGCAGTGGGATTAGTTTGGGGATTGATACAGGACTATGGGGAGAGAGCGGGGCAGTGGGATTAGTTTGGGGATTGATACAGGACTATGGGGAGAGAGCGGGGCAGTGGGATTAGTTTGGGGATTGATACAGGACTATGGGGAGAGAGCGGGCAGTGGGATTAGTTTGGGGATTGATACAGGGCTATGAGGAGAGAGCGGGGCAGTGGGATTAGTTTGGGGATTGATACAGGACTATGGGGAGAGAGCGGGGCAGCGGGATTAGTTTGAGGATTGATACAGGACTATGAGGAGAGAGCGGGGCAGTGGGATTAGTTTGGGGATTGATACAGGGCTATGGGGAGAGAGCGGGGCAGTGGGATTAGTTTAGGGATTGATCCAGGGCTATGAGGAGAGAGCAGGGCAGTGGGATTAGTTTGGGGATTGATACAGGACTATGGGGAGAGAGCGGGGCATTGGGATTAGTTTGGGGATTGATACAGGACTATGAGGAGAGAGCGGGGCAGTGGGATTAGTTTGGGGATTGATACAGGACTATGGGGAGAGAGCGGGGCAGTGGGATTAGTTTGGGGATTGATACAGGACAATGAGGAGAGAGCGGGGCAGTTGGATTAGTTTGGGGATTGATACAGGGCTATTCGGAGAGAGCGGGGCAGTGGGATTAGTTTGGGGATTGATACAGGACTATGGGGAGAGAGCGGGGCAGTGAGATTAGTTTGGAGATTGATACAGGACTATGGGGAGAGAGCGGGGCAGTGGGGTTAGTTTGGGGATTGATACACGACTATAGGGAGAGAGCGGGGCAGTGGGATTAGTTTGGGAATTGATACAGGACTATGGGGAGAGAGCGGTGCAGTGGGATTAGTTTGGAGATTGATACAGGACTATGGGGAAAGAGCGGGGCAGTGGGATTAGCTTGGGAATTGATACAGGACTATGGGGAGAGAGCGGGGCAGTGGGATTAGTTTGGGAATTGATACAGGACTATGGGGAGAGAGCGGTGCAGTGGGATTAGTTTGGGATTGATACACGACTATAGGGAGAGAGCGGGGCAGTGGGATTAGTTTGGGAATTGATACAGGACTATGGGGAGAGAGCGGTGCAGTGGGATTAGTTTGGGGATTGAGACAGGACTATGGGGAGAGAGCGGGGCAGTGGGATTAGTTTGGAGATTGATACAGGGCTATGGGGAGAGAGCGGGGCAGTGGGATTAGTTTGGAGTTTGATACAGGACTATGGGGAGAGAGCATAATAAAGTATATTTTTGAAATCTAAACCAAAATGTGAGATCTGTGAACAAACCTGGTTTGCCTGTCTGGGCTCGGGGCTTTGTGTATTGGTCCCAGTCTCTGGGTCCTTCATGTGTTTGAAGAGTTTGAAGTCAGTCACACCTTGTTGAACCATTTCATTCTTTCAGGGCATTGATGGTAAACAGCTTCAATCCTGTGTATCTGTGAGGGGGCGACACAATCGTATTTACACCTTATTCAAACCAACAAAACTTGGTTCTCCATGTCCTGCCCTGTGAAGATATCACACCGTTCCACAATGCAGCATTGTCTGAATCAGCCTTTGATCCCATATACTGCTCAATCTGAAACACTCACAGTTTTCAGATGGAGAAACTGGATTTAACCCACACATTCCAAGCCACAATTGGATGGTTAGCAAATCAAAAATGTCCCAGAAATGTGATTTCTTGCTGTGGGTTGAAACAGTCAGGCTGCAATATGTCAGGGTACTTTTCAATCAAGGAAACATCACAATGGGAATGAGAGACAGGGAGAGAGAAAAAGAGAGGGTGACAGGGGAGAAGCAGTGAGAGAATTATGGATTGAGAGAGGGAGACTGAAAGAGAGAGCGAGAGAGAGAGAGGAACAGACAGAGAGAGAGACTGACAGAGAGAAAGCGAGAGGGACAGAGAGAGTTGGGCATTTAATCTCACTCTGCACTGTCCCATCAAACCTCCCTGGGCAGGTACAGGGGGTTAGATACAGAGTAAAGCTCCCTCTACACTGTCCATCAAACACTCCCAGGGCAGTTACAGGGGGTTAGATACAGAGTAAATCTCCCTCTACACTGTCCCATCAAACACTCCCAGGGCAGGTACAGCACGGGGTTAGATACAGAGTAAAGCTCCCTCTACACTGTCCCATCAAACACTCCCAGGGCAGGTACAGGGGGTTAGATACAGAGTAAATCTCCATCTACACTGTCCCATCAAACACTCCCAGGGCAGGTACAGGGGGTTAGAAACAGAGTAAAGCTCCCTCTACACTGTCCCATCAAACACTCCCAGGGCAGGTACAGGGGGTTATATACAGAGTAAAGATCCCTCTACACTGTCCCATCAAATACTCCCAGGGCAGGTACAGGGGGTTAGATACAAAGTAAAGCTCCCTCTACACTGTCCCATCAAACACTCCCAGGGCAGGTACAGGGGGTTATATACAGAGTAAAGCTCCCTCTACACTGTCCCATCAAACACTCCCAGGGCAGGTACAGCACGGGGTTAGATGCAGAGTAAAGCTCCCTCGACACTGTCCCATCAAAAACTCCCACGGCTGGTACAGGGGGTTAGATACAGAGTAAAGCTCCCTCTACACTGTCCCATCAAACACTCCCAGGGCAGGTACAGGGGTTAGATACAGAGTAAAGCTCCCTCTACACTGTCCCATCAAACACTCCCAGGGCAGGTACAGGGGGTAAGATACAGAGTAAAGCTCCCTCTACACTGTCCCATCAACACTCCCAGGGCAGGTACAGGGGGTTAGATACAGAGTAATGCTCCCTCTACACTGTCCCATCAAACACTCCCAGGGTAGGTACAGCACAGGTTAGATACAGAGTAAAGCTCCCTCTATTAGTTTGGGGATTGATACAGGGCTATGGGGAGAGAGCGGAGCAGTGGGATTAGTTTCGGGATTGATACAGGACTATGGGGAGAGAGCGGGGCAGTGGGATTAGTTTGGGGATTGATACAGGACTATGGGGAGAGAGCGGGGCAGTGGGATTAGTTTGGAGATTGATACAGGACTATGGGGAGAGAGCGGGACAGTGGGATTAGTTTGGAGATTGATACAGGACTATGAGGAGAGAGCGGGACAGTGGGATTAGTTTGGAGATTGATACAGGACTATGGGGAGAGAGCGGGGCAGTGGGATTAGTTTGGGGATTGATACAGGACTATGGGGAGAGAGCGGGGCAGTGGGATTAGTTTGGGGATTGATACAGGACTATGGGGAGAGAGCGGGGCAGTGGGATTAGTTTGGGGATTGATACAGGACTATGGGGAGAGAGCGGGGCAGTGGGATTAGTTTGGGGATTGATACAGGGCTATGGGGAGAGAGCGGGGCAGACAGGGTGAGGGAGAGTGACAGAGAGAGTCAGAGAGAGAGGGAAGGATAGAGAGAGATAGGGTGAGAGAGAGTGATACAGAGAGAGACAAAGAGAGAGAGGTAGAGACAGACAGAGAGAGCCAGAAAAAGAGAAAGACAGTGAGAGAGAGAGACAGAGAGACAGAGAGAGAGAGAGACAGAGAGAAAGAGACAGAGACAGAGTGAGTGAACGAGACAGAGAGAGATAGAGACAGAGAGAGTGAGTGTGACAGAGTGAGAATGGCAAAGTGTGTCAGCGATAGGGAGAGAGAGACAGTCAAAGTTAGAGAGGGATAGAGAGAGATAGGGAGAGAGGGAGAGTTAAAGTGAGACATGGAGAGAGAGAGAGAGAGACAGAGAGAGAGACAGAGTTACTGAGAGAGAGATAAGGAGAGAGAGAGGGGCACAGAGGGAGGGACAGAGAGAGAGAAAGAGATGAAAAGATACAGGAGAGAGAGACAGAGTGAGAAACTCAGAGACACAGTGAGAGAGAAAGGCAGAGAGAGAGAGGAAGGGAGAGAGAGAGAGGGATAGAGAGAGAGGGATAGTAAGAGAGGGATAGAGAGAGACAGAGAGAGAGTCAGAGAGAGGAAGAAAGACAGCGTGAGAGAGAGAGAGAGAGAGAGACAGAGTGAGAGAGAGAGAGAGAAGACAGAGAGAGAGAGAGAAAGACAGCGAGACAGATAGACAGAGAGAGAGAGAGAGATAGAGACAGCTAGATCGAGCGAGAGAGAGAGACAGAGAGCGAGAGAGAGAGAAAGAGAGAGGGAGAGAGGGAGACAGGAAGACAGACAGAGAGATGGTGAGAGAGAGACAGAGAGAGAGACAGAGAGAGAAAGAAAGACAGAGAGAGAGAGAGAGAGAGATAGAGACAACTAGATAGAGCGAGAGAGAGACAGAGAGCGAGAGAGAGAGAAAGAGAGAGGGAGAGAGGGAGACAGGAAGACAGACAGAGAGATGGTGAGAGAGAGACAGAGAGAGAGAGAGCAAGACAGAGAGAGAGTGAGAGAGAGAGCGAGAGAGAGAGATTGGGAGAGAGAGAGGGATAGAATGAGAGGGATAGAGAGAGAGACAGAGAAAGAAAGACAGAGAGAGAGAGAAAGAAACAGAGAGAGAGAGAGAGAGAGAGAGAGAGTGAGACAGAGAGAGACAGACAAAGAGAGAGAAAATGAGAGAGTGAGATAGACAGAGAGAGAAAGAGTTATATATCTAAAGAGAGAAAGGGAGACAGAGAGAGAGAGAGAGATGGAAAAATGCAGGAGAGAGAGGCAGAGAGAGACAGAGAGGGATAGAGAGAGAGGGGGATGGAGAGAGAGGGAAAGGGAGAAAGAGGGAGAGAGACAGACAGAGAGAGAGAAACACAGGGAAAGAGATAGAGAGAGGAGGACAGAGAGAGAGAGAGGCACAGACAGAGAGAGCAAGAGAGAGAGAGGGAGATAGGGAGAAGGACAGAGAGAGGAAAAGAGAGGGAGAGAGAGAGCGAGAGGAACAGAGAGAGGGACAGAGAGAGAGAAAGAGAGAGAGAGAGAGATACAGAGTGAGACAGAGACAGAGAGAGAGAGCGACAGAAAGAGGGCGAGACAGAGAGAGGGACAGAGTGAAAGAGAGGAACAGAGAAAGAGAGTGAGAGAGACAGAGAGAGAGAGACAGTGAGAGAGAGCGAGAGGGAGAGAGAGAGAGTGTGTATGTGTGTGTCTCTCTCTCTCTCTGTCTGTCTCACTTCTGTATAGATTCTGGGATTGATACAGGACTATGGGGAGAGAGTGGGGCAGTGGGATTAGTTTGGAGATTGATACAGGACTATGGGGAGAGAGTGGGGCAGTGGGATTAGTTTGGGGATTGATACAGGACTATGGGGAGAGAGCGGGGCAGTGGGATTAGTTTGGAGATTGATACAGGACTATGGGGAGAGAGTGGGGCAGTGGGATTAGTTTGGGGATTGATACAGGACTATGGGGAGAGAGCGGGGCAGTGGGATTAGTTTGGAGATCGATACAGGACTATGGAGAGAGAGCGGGGCAGTGGGATTAGTTTGGGGATTGATACAGGACTATGGGGAGAGAGCGGGGCAGTGGGATTAGTTTGGAGATTGATACAGGACTATGGGGAGAGAGCGGGACAGTGGGATTAGTTTGGAGATTGATACAGGACTATGGGGAGAGAGCGGGGCAGTGGGATTAGTTTGGAGATTGATACATGACTATGGGGAGAGAGCGGGACAGTGGGATTAGTTTGGAGATTGATACAGGACTATGGGGAGGGAGCGGGGCAGTGGGATTAGTTTGGGGATTGATACAGGACTATGGGGAGAGAGCGGGACAGTGGGATTAGTTTGTGTGAGATTGAGCAGCCATTTTACGAGATGCGTGGTGACCATTTTATACCAAGTCTCTTGTTACAGAGTCCGAGAGACTGAGGGAGACAGGGAGAGACAGAGAGAGAGAGACAGATAGAGAGGGAGAGAGAGAGAGGAGAGAGAGAGAGATGGAGATAGAGAGGGAGAGAGAGACAGAGACAGAGCGAGAGAGAGAGAGAGAGAGACAGGTCATGAGACCGAGAGAGATAGGGAGAAAGACAGATAAGAGAGAAAGTGAAAACAGAGAGAGAGAAAGACAGAGAGAGAAAGAGACAGAGAGAGAGACAGAACGTGAGAGCGCGAGAGAGAGACAGGGATTGAGAGGCAGAGAGATAGAGAGACAGAGAGAGAGCGAGAGAGAGAGATAGTGTGAGAGAGAGAGAGACAGAAAGAGAGTGCGAAAGCGAGACAGAGATTGAGAGAGAGAGGGAGGAACAGAGAGAGAGAGAGGGCGAAAGAGGGAGGGATACAGTGTGAGAGAGAGAGTAAGACGGAGAGAGATAGAGAGACGGAGAGAACAATAGAGAGAGAGCGGGAGAGAGAGAGGTAGAGAGAGAGGGAGAGAAACAGAGCGAGAGAGAAAGCGAGAGAGAGAGCGATGAAGCGATACAGAGTGGGAGAGAGATAGAGGCAGAGGGAGAGAGAGGTAGCGAGACAGAATGGGAGAGATAGAAAGAGAGCGAGGGAGAGTGGGAGAGGGAGATAGAGGGAGTGAGACAGAGAGACAAACAGAGAGGTGCTCTCTCCAAATGTAATGAACTATAAGACCGCAGGTAACTAACTAACAAAACGGATCAGATAATGAGGGGCTCGACAAGGTGGATGCAGAGAGGATGTTCCCACTGATGGGGGAGACTGGAACTAGGGGGCATGGTCTTAGAATAAGGGGCCGCCCATTTAAAACTGAGATGAGGAGGAATTTCTTCTCTCAGAGGGTTGTAAATCTGTGGAACTCGCTGCCTCAGAGAGCTGTGGAAGCCGGGACATTGAATAAATTTAAGACAGAGATAGACAGTTCCTTAACCGATAAGGGATAAGGGTTTATAGGGAACGGGCAGGGAAGTGGAGCTGAGTCCATGATCGGATTAGACATGATCGTATTAAATGGTGGAGCAGGCTCGAGGGGCCATATGGCCTACTCCTGCTCCTATTTCATATGTTCTTATCTCCGTATCTAACCCCGTGCTGTCCCTGCCCTGGGAGTGTTTGATGGGACAGTGTCGAGGGAGCTTTACTCTGTATCTAAACCCCTGTACCTGCCCTGGGAGTGTTTGATGGGACAGTGTAGAGGGAGCTTTACTCTGTATCTAACGCCCTGTACCTGCCCTAGGAGTGTTTGATGGGACAGTGTAGAGGGAGCTTTACTCTGTATCTAACCCCCTGTACCTGCCCTGGGAGTGTTTGATGGGACAGTGTAGAGGGAGCTTTACTCTGTATCTAACCCACGGTACCTGCCCTGGGAGTGTTTGATGGGACATGTGCAGAGGGAGCTTTATTCTGTATCTAACCACCTGTACCTGCCCTGGGAGTGTTTGATGGGACAGTGTAGAGGGAGCTTTACTCTGTATCTAACCCCGTGCTGTACCTGCCCTGGGAGTGTTTGATGGGACAGTGTAGAGGGAGCTTTACTCTGTATCTAAACCCCTGTACCTGCCCTGGGAGTGTTTGATGCGACAGTGTAGAGGGAGCTTAACTCTGTCTCTAACCCCCTGTACCTGCCCTGGGAGTGTTTGATGGGACACTGTAGAGGGAGCTTTACTCTGTATCTAACCCCGTGCTGGACCTGCCCTGGGAGTGTTTGATGGGACAGTGTAGAGGGAGCTTTACTCTGTATCTAACCCCCTGTACCTGCCCTGGGAGTGTTTGATGGGACAGTGTAGAGGGAGCTTTACTCTGTATCTAACCCCCTGTACCTGCCCTGGGAGTGTTTGATGGGACAGTGCAGAGGGAGATTAAATTAGAGAGCAGTCGATCTCTGTAATCAATGTCCAAGCATCAGAGAGACAGATAGAGAGAGAGAGAAGCAGAGACAGAGAGAGAGAAGCAGAGACAGAGAGAGGGAGAGATGGACAGAGAGAGGGAGGAAGAGCGAGAGAGAGAGAAGCAGAGTCAGAGGGAGAGAGAGATGGACAGAGAGAGGGAGGGAGAGAGAATGAGAAGGAGAGAGAGATGGACAGAGAGAGTGAGGGAGAGAGAGAGAGAGAAGCAGAGACAGAGGGAGAAAGAGAGGGAGAGAGAGAGAAAGAGAGAGAAGCAGAGACAGAGGGAGAGAGAGATAGACAGAGAGTGGGAGGGAGAGAGAAAGAGTAGCAGAGACAGAGGGAGAGAGAGAGATAGACAGAGAGAGGGAGGGAGAGAAAGAGAGAGAAGCAGAGACAGAGCGAGAGAGAGATAGACAGAGAGAGGGAGGGAGAGAAAGAGAGAGAAGCAGAGACAGAGGGAGAGAGAGAGGGACAGAGAGGAGAGAGACAGAGAGTGGGGGGGGAGAGACACACACAGACACACAGCTTCCCCCCACAGATACACTGAGATACCAGACCTCAGCTCACTAAGGGGAATTCCCGGAGGGAGATTATTTCACCTGGTTTTCCGGAGCGTGGATTCTCTGGGAGTGGAGCCATGTTGCGAGATCTAGAGAAAGCAAAAAAGTGATTGTTACAATGCTAGTGTAAAATGGCGGTCCCTGAGCTGTAAAGGTGAGTGAGTGAGTGAGTGAGCCTTGTGCTGATTAACATCTCAATGGTCAGGGCCAGGGTGAGTCACACAGTTCCTGAGGTGTGTGCTGTCTGGGGACATTTACATGTGAATGGACCGAGGGCAGGGATCAGGAACCTCAGCACTCCCTCAGTACTGCCCCTCCGACAGTGCAGCACTCCCTCAGTACTGCCCCTCCGAAAGTGCAGCATTCCCTCAGCAGTGCCCCTCCGACAGTGCAGCACTCCCTCAGTACTGCCCCTCCGAAAGTGCAGCACTCCCTCAGCAGTGCCCCTCCGACGGTGCAGCACTCCCTCAGTACTGCCCCTCCGACAATGCAGCACTCCGTCAGAACAGCCCCTCCGACAGTGCAGCACAGTATATTCTGTATCTAACCCCCCCGTACCTGCCCTGGGAGTATTTGATGGGACAGTGTAGAGAGAGCTTTACTCTGTATCTAACTCCGTGCTGTACCTGCGCTGGGAGTGTTTGATGGGACAGTGTAGACAGAGCTTTATTCTGTATCAAACCACCTTTACATGCCCTGGGAGTATTGGATGGGACAGTGCAGAGGGAACTTTACTCTGTATGTAACCCCCTTTCCTGCCCTGGGAATGTTTGATGGGACAGTGTAGAGGGAGATTATCTCTGTATCTAACCCCCTGTACCTGCCCTGGGAGTGTTTGATGGACAGTGTAGAGGGAGCTTTAATCTGTATCTAACCCCGTGCTGTACCTGCCCTGGGAGTGTTTGATGGGACAGTGTCGAGGGAGCTTTACTCTGTATGTAACCCCCTGTACCTGCCCAGGGAGTGTTTGATGGGACAGTGTAGAGGGAGCTTTACTCTGTATCTAACCCCGTGCTGTACCTGCCCTGGGAGTGTTTGATGGGACAGTGTAGAGGGAGCTTTACTCTGTATCTAACCCCCTGTACCTGCCCTGGGAGTGTTTGATGGGACAGTGTTGAGGGAGCTTTACTCTGTATCTAACCCCCTGTACCTGCACTGGGAGTGTTTGATGGGACAGTGTAGAGGGAGCTTTACTCTGTATCTAACTCTGTGCTGTACCTGCCCTGGGAGTGTTTGATGGGACAGTGTAGAGGGAGCTTTACTCTGTATCTCACCCCCTGTACCTGCCCTGCGAGTGTTTGATGGGACAGTGTAGAGGGAGCTTTACTCTGTATCTAACCCTCTGTACCTGCCCTGGGAGTGTTTGATGGGACAGTGTAGAGGGAGATTATCTCCGTATCTAACCCCCTGTACCTGCCCTGGGAGTGTTTGATGGGACACTGTAGAGGGAGCTTTACTCTGTATCTAACCCCCCTGTTCCTGCCCTGGGAGTGTTTGACGGGACAGTGTAGAGGGAGCTTTACTCTGTATCCAACCCCCTGTACCTGCCCTGGGAGTGTTTGATGGGACAGTGTAGAGGGAGCTTTACTCTGTATCTAACCCCCTGTACCTGCCCTGGGAGTGTTTGATGGACAGTGTAGAGGGAGCTTTACTCTGTATCTAACCCCGTGTACCTGCCCTGGGAGTGTTTGATGGGACAGTGTAGAGGGAGCTTTACTCTGTATCTAACCCCGTGCTGTACCTGCCCTGGGAGTGTTTGATGGGACAGTGTAGAGGGAGCTTTACTCTGTATCTAACCCCCTGTACCTGCCCTGGGAGTGTTTGATGGACAGTGTAGAGGGAGCTTTACTCTGTATCTAACCCACTGTACCTGCCCTGGGAGTGTTTGATGGAACAGTGCAGACGGAGATTAAATTAGAGAGCAGTCGATCTCTGTAATCAATGTCCAAGCATCAGACAGACAGATAGAGAGAGAGAGAAGCAGAGACAGAGAGATGGACAGAGAGAGGGAGGAAGAGCGAGAAAGAGAGAAGCAGAGTCAGAGGGAGAGAGAGATGGACAGAGAGAGGGAGGAAGAAAGAGAGAGAGAAAAGCAGAGTCAGAGAGAGAGAGAGATGGACAGAGAGAGAGAGGGAGAGAGAGAGAGAGAGAAGCAGAGACAGAAGGAGAAAGAGAGGGAGAGAGAGAGAAAGAGAGAGAAGCAGAGACAGAGGGAGAGAGAGATGGACAGAGAGTGCAAGGGAGAGAGAAAGAGTAGCAGAGACAGAGGGAGAGAGAGAGATGGACAGAGAGAGGGAGGGAGAGAAAGAGAGAGAAGCAGAGACAGAGGGAGAGAGACATGGACAGAGAGTGGAAGGGAGAGAGAAAGAGTAGCAGAGACATAGGGAGAGAGAGAGATGGACAGAGAGAGGGAGGGAGAGAAAGAGAGAGAAGCAGAGACAGAGGGAGAAAGAGAGGGAGAGAGAGAGAAAGAGAGAGAAGCAGAGACAGAGGGAGAGAGAGATGGACAGAGAGTGGAACGGAGAGAGAAAGAGTAGCAGAGACAGAGGGAGAGAGAGAGATGGACAGAGAGAGGGAGGGAGAGAAAGAGAGAGAAGCAGAGACAGAGGGAGAGAGAGAGGGACAGAGAGGAGAGAGACAGAGAGTGGGTGGGGGAGAGACACACACAGACACACAGCTTCCCCCCACAGATACACTGAGATACCAGACCTCAGCTCACTAAGGGGAATTCCCGGAGGGAGATGAATTCACCTGGTTTTCCGGAGCGTGGATTCTCTGGGAGTGGAGCCATGTTGCGAGACCTAGAGAAAGCAAAAAAGTGATTGTTACAATGTTAGTGTAAAATGGCGGTCCCTGAGCTGTAAAGGTGAGTGAGTGAGTGAGTGAACCTTGTGCTGATTAACATCTCAATGGTCAGGGCAAGGGTGAGTCACACAGTTCCTGAGGTGTGTGCTGTCTGGGGACATTTACATGTGAATGGTCCCAGGGCAGGGATCAGGAACCTCAGCACTCCCTCAGTACTGCCCCTCCGAAAATGCAGCACTCCCTCAGTACTGCCCCTCCGACACTGCAGCACTCCCTCAGTACTGCCCCTCCGACAGTGCAGCACTCCCTCAGTACTGCCCCTCCGACAGTGCAGCACTCCCGCAGTACTGCCCCTCCGAAAATGCAGCACTCCCTCAGTACTGCCCCTCCGACAGTGCAGCACTCCCTCAGTACTGCCCCTCCGACAGTGCAGCACTCCCTCAGTACTGCCCCTCCGAAAGTGCAGCACTCCCTCAGCAGTGCCCCTCCGACGGTGCAGCACTCCCTCAGTACTGCCCCTCCGACAATGCAGCACTCCCTCAGTACTGCCCCTCCGACAGTGCAGCACAGTATATTCTGTATCTAACCCCCCCGTACCTACCCTGGGAGTGTTTGATGGGACAGTGTAGAGGGAGCTTTACTCTGTGTCTAACCCCGTGCTGTACCTGCCCTGGGAGTGTTTGATGGGACAGTGTAGAGGGAGCTTTACTCTGTATCTAACCCCCTGTACCTGCCCTGGGAGTGTTTGATGGGACAGTGTAGAGGGAGCTTTACTCTGTATCTAACCCCCTGTACCTGCCCTGGGAGTGTTTGATGGGACAGTGTAGAGGGAGCTTTACTCTGTATCTAACCCCCTGTACCTGCCCTGGGAGTGTTTGATGGGACAGTGTAGAGGGAGCTTTAATCTGTATCTAACCACCTGTACCTGCCCTGGGAGTGTTTGCTGGGACAGTGTAGAGAGAGCTTTAATCTGTATCTAACCCCATGCTGTACCTGCCCTGGGAGTGTTTGATGGGACAGTGTAGAGGGAGATTTACTCTGTATCTAACCCCCTGTACCTGCCCTGGGAGTGTTTGCTGGGACAGTGTAGAGGGAGCTTTACTCTGTATCTAACCCCCTGTACCTGCCCTGGGAGTGTTTGCTGGGACAGTGTGGAGGGAGCTTTACTCTGTATCTAACCCCCTGTACCTGCGCTGGGAGTGTTTGCTGGGACAGTGTAGAGGGAGCTTTACTCTGTATCTAACCCCCTGTACCTGCCCTGGTAGTGTTAGCTGGGACAGTGTAGAGGGAGCTTTACTCTGCACCTTACCCCCTGTACCTGCCCTGGGAGTGTTTGATGGGACAGTGTGGAGGGAGCTTTACTCTGTATCTAACCCCCTGTACCTGCCCTGGGAGTGTTTGCTGGGACAGTGCAGAAGGAGCTTTACTCTGTATCTAACCCCCTGTACCTGCCCTGGGAGTGTTAGCTGGGACAGTGCAGAGGGAGCTTTACTCTGTATCTAACCCCGTGCTGTACCTGCCCTGAAAGTGTTTGATGGGACAGTGTAGAGGGAGCTTTACTCTGTATCTAACCCCCTGTACCTGCCCTGGAAGTGTTTGCTGGGACAGTGTAGAGAGAGGTTTACTCTGTATCTAACCCGCTGTACCTGCCCTGGGAGTGTTTGATGGGACAGTGCAGAGGGAGCTTTACTCTGTATCTAACCCCCTGTACCTGCCCTGGGAGTGTTTGCTGGGACAGTGTAGAGAGAGCTTTACTCTGTATCTAACCCCATGCTGTACCTGCCCTGGGAGTGTTTGATGGGACAGTGTAGAGGGAGATTTACTCTGTATCTAACCCCCTGTACCTGCCCTGGGAGTGTTTGATGGGACAGTGCAGAGGGAGCTTTACTCTGTATCTAACCCCCTGTACCTGCCCTGGGAGTGTTTGATGGGACAGTGTAGATGGAGCTTTACTATGTATCTAACCCCGTGCTGTACCTGCCCTGGGAGTGTTTGATGGGACAGTGTAGAGGGAGCTTTACTCTGTATCTAACCACCTGTACCTGCCCTGGGAGTGTTTGATGGGACAGTGTAGAGGGAGCTTTACTCTGTATCTAACCCCCTGTACCTGCCCTGGGAGTGTTTGATGGGACAGTGCAGAAGGAGCTTTACTCTGTATCTAACCCCCTGTACCTGCCCTGGGAGTGTTTGCTGGGACAGTGTAGAGGGAGCTTTACTCTGCATCTAACCCCCTGTACCTGCCCTGGGAGTGTTTGCTGGGACAGTGCAGAGGGAGCTTTACTCTGTATCTAACCCCCTGTACCTGTCCTGGGAGTGTTGTCTGGGAAGGTGCAGAGGGAGCTTTACTCTGTATCTAACCCCCTGTACCTGCCCTGGTAGTGTTTGCTGGGACAGTGTAGAGGGAGCTTTACTCTGTACCTAACCCCCTGTACCTGCCCTGGGAGTGTTTGATGGGACAGTGTAGAGGGAGCTTTACTCTGTATCTAACCCCCTGTACCTGCCCTGGGAGTGTTTGCTGGGACAATGTAGAGAGAGCTTTACTCTGTATCTAACCCCCTGTACCTGCCCTGGGAGTGTTTGATGGAACAGTGCAGAAGGAGCTTTACTCTGTATCTAACCCCCTGTACCTGCCCTGGGAGTGTTTGCTGGGACAGTGCAGAGGGAGCTTTACTCTGTATCTAACCCCCTGTTCCTGCCCTGGGAGTGTTTGCTGGGACAGTGTAGAGGGAGCTTTACTCTGTATCTCACCCCCTGTACCTGCCCTGGGAGTGTTTGATGGACAGTGTAGAGGGAGCTTTACTCTGTATCTAACCCACTGTACCTGCCCTGGGAGTGTTTGATGGGACAGTGCAGAGGGAGATTAAATTAGAGAGCAGTCGATCTCTGTAATCAATGTCCAAGCATCAGACAGACAGATAGAGAGAGAGAGAAGCAGAGACAGAGAGAGAGAGAGATGGACAGAGAGAGGGAGGAAGAGCGAGAAAGAGAGAAGCAGAGTCAGAGGGAGAGAGAGATGGACAGAGAGAGGGAGGAAGAAAGAGAGAGAGAAAAGCAGAGTCAGAGGGAGAGAGAGATGGACAGAGAGAGAGAGGGAGAGAGAGAGAGAGAAGCAGAGACAGAGGGAGAAAGATAGGGAGAGAGAGAGAAAGAGAGAGAAGCAGAGACAGAGGGAGAGAGAGATGGACAGAGAGTGGAAGGGAGAGAGAAAGAGTAGCAGAGACAGAGGGAGAGAGAGAGATGGACAGAGAGAGGGAGGGAGAGAAAGAGAGAGAAGCAGAGACAGAGGGAGAGAGAGATGGACAGAGAGTGGAAGGGAGAGAGAAAGAGTAGCAGAGACATAGGGAGAGAGCGAGATGGACAGAGAGAGGGAGGGAGAGAAAGAGAGAGAAGCAGAGACAGAGGGAGAAAGAGAGGGAGAGAGAGAGAAAGAGAGAGAAGCAGAGACAGAGGGAGAGAGAGATGGACAGAGAGAGGGAGGGAGAGAAAGAGAGAGAAGCAGAGACAGAGGGAGAGAGAGAGGGACAGAGAGGAGAGAGACAGAGAGGGGGGGGGGGGGGGGGAGAGACACACACAGACACACAGCTTCCCCCACAGATACACTGAGATACCAGACCTCAGCTCACTAAGGGGAATTCCCGGAGGGAGATTATTTCACCTGGTTTTCCGGAGCGTGGATTCTCTGGGAGTGGAGCCATGTTGCGAGACCTGGAGAAAGCAAAAAAGTGATTGTTACTTTTAAAATGGCGGTCCCTGAGCTGTAAAGGTGAGTGAGTGAGCCTTGTGCTGATTAACATCTCAATGGTCAGGGCCAGGATGAGTCACACAGTTCCTGAGGTGTGTGCTGTCTGGGGACATTTACATGTGAATGGTCCCAGGGCAGGGATCAGGAACCTCAGCACTCCCTCAGTACTGCCCCTCCGACAGTGCAGCACTCCCTCAGTACTGCCCCTCCGACAGTGCAGCACTCCCTCAGTACTGCCCCTCCGACAGTGCAGCAATCCCGCAGTACTGCCCCTCCGAAAATGCAGCACTCACTCAGTACTGCCCCTCCGACAGTGCAGCACTCCCTCAGTACTGCCCCTCCGACAGTGCAGCACTCCCTCAGTACTGCCCCTCCGACAGTGCAGCACTCCCTCAGTACTGCCCCTCCGAAAGTGCAGCATTCCCTCAGCAGTGCCCTTCCGACGGTGCAGCACTCCCTCAGTACTGCCCCTCCGACAATGCAGCACTCCCTCAGAACAGCCCCTCCGACAGTGCAGCACAGTATATGCTGTATCTAACCTCCCCGTACCTACCCTGGGAGTGTTTGATGGGACAGTGTAGAGGGAGCTTTACTCTGTATCTAACCCCGTGCTGTACCTGCCCTGGGAGTGTTTGATGGGACAGTGTAGAGAGAGCTTTACTCTGTATCTAACTCCGTGCTGTACCTGCGCTGGGAGTGTTTGATGGGACAGTGTAGAGGGAGCTTTACTCTGAATCTAATCCCCTGTACCTGCCCTGGGAGTGTTAGTTGGGACAGTGTAGAGGGAGCTTTACTCTGTATCTAACCCCCTGTACCTGCCCTGGGAGTGTTTGCTGGGACACTGTAGAGGGAGCTTTACTCTGTCTGTAACCCCCTTTCCTGCCCTGGGAATGTTTGATGGGACAGTGTAGAGGGAGATTATCTCTGTATCTAACCCCCTGTAACTGCCATGGGAGTGTTTGATGGACAGTGCAGAGGGAGCTTTACTCTGTATCTAACCCCGTGCTGTACCTGCCCTGGGAGTGTTTGATGGGACAGTGCAGAAGGAGCTTTACTCTGTATCTAACCCCCTGTACCTGCCCTGGGAGTGTTTGATGGGACAGTGTAGAGGGAGCTTTACTCTGTATCTAACCCCCTGTACCTGCCCTGGAAGTGTTTGCTGGGACAGTGTAGAGAGAGCTTTACTCTGTATCTAACCCGCTGTACCTGCCCTGGGAGTGTTTGATGGGACAGTGCAGAAGGAGCTTTACTCTGTATCTAACCCCCTGTACCTGCCCTGGGAGTGTATGATGGGACAGTGTAGAGGGAGCTTTACTCTGTATCTAACCCCCTGTACCTGCCCTGGGAGTGTTGTCTGGGAAGGTGTAGAGGGAGCTTTACTCTGTATCTAACCCCCTGTACCTGCCCTGGTCGTGTTTGCTGGGACAGTGTAGAGGGAGCTTTACTCTGTACCTAACCCCCTGTACCTGCCGTGGGAGTGTTTGATGGGACAGTGTAGAGGGAGCTTTACTCTGTATCTAACCCCCTGTACCTGCCCTGGGAGTGTTAGCTGGGACAGTGCAGAGGGAGCTTTACTCTGTATCTAACCCCCTGTACCTGCCCTGGGAGTGTTAGCTGGGACAGTGCAGAGGGAGCTTTACTCTGTATCTAACCCCCTGTACCTGCCCTGGGAGTGTTAGCTGGGACAGTGCAGAGGGAGCTTTACTCTGTATCTAACCCCCTGTACCTGCCCTGGGAGTGTTTGATGGACAGTGTCGAGGAAGCTTTACTCTGTATCTAACCCCCTGTACCTGCCCTGGGAGTGTTTGATGGGACAGTGTAGAGGGAGCTTTACTATGTATCTAACCCCGTGCTGTACCTGCCCTGGGAGTGTTTGATGGGACAGTGCAGAAGTAGCTTTACTCTGTATTTAACCCCCTGTACCTGCCCTGGGAGTGTTTGATGGGTCAGTGTAGAGGGAGATTATCTCTGTATCCAACGCCCTGTACCTGCCCTGGGAGAGTTTGATGGGACAGTGTAGAGGGAGGTTTACTCTGTGTCTAACCCCCTGTACCTGCCCTGGGAGTGTTTGATGGGACAGTTTAGAGGGAGCTTTACTCTGTATCTAACCCCCTGTACCTGCCCTGGGAGAGTTTGATGGGACAGTGTAGAGGGAGGTTTACTCTGTGTCTAACCCCCTGTACCTGCCCTGGGAGTGTTTGATGGGACAGTGTAGAGGGAGCTTTACTCTGTATCTAACCCCCTGTACCTGCCCTGGGAGTGTTTGCTGGGACAGTGTAGAGGGAGCTTTACTCTGTACTTAACCCCCTGTACCTGCCCTGGGAGTGTTTGATGGGACAGTGTAGAGGGAGCTTTACTCTGTATCGAACCCCCTGTACCTGCCCTGGGAGTGTTTGCTGGGACACTGTAGAGGGAGCTTTACTCTGTATCTAACCCCCTGTACCTGCCCTGGGAGTGTTTGCTGGGACACTGTAGAGGGAGCTTTACTCTGTACCTAACCCCCTGTACCTGCCCTGGGAGTGTTTGCTGGGACAGTGTCGAGGGAGCTTTACTCTGTATCTAACCCCCTGTACCTGCCCTGGGAGTGTTTACAGGTACAGTGCAGAGGGAGCTTTGCTCTGTATCTAAACCCCTGTACCTGCCCTGGGAGTGTTTGCTGGGACAGTGTAGAGGGAGCTTTACTCTGTATCTCACCCCCTGTACCTGCCCTGGGAGTGTTTGATGGGACAGTGTGGAGGGAGCTTTACTCTGTATCTAACCCCCTGTACCTGCCCTGGGAGTGTTTGCTGGGACAGTGCAGAAGGAGCTTTACTCTGTATCTAACCCCCTGTACCTGCCCTGGGAGTGTTAGCTGGGACAGTGCAGAGGGAGCTTTACTCTGTATCTAACCCCGTGCTGTACCTGCCCTGGAAGTGTTTGATGGGACAATGTAGAGAGAGCTTTACTCTGTATCTTACCCCCTGTACCTGCCCTGGAAGTGTTTGCTGGGACAGTGTAGAGAGAGCTTTACTCTGTATCTAACCCGCTGTACCTGCCCTGGGAGTGTTTGATGGGACAGTGTAGAGGGAGATTTACTCTGTATCTAACCCCCTGTACCTGCCCTGGGAGTGTTTGATGGGACAGTGCAGAGGGAGCTTTACTCTGTATCTAACCCCCTGTACCTGCCCTGGGAGTGTTTGATGGGACAGTGTAGATGGAGCTTTACTATGTATCTAACCCCGTGCTGTACCTGCCCTGGGAGTGTTTGATGGGACAGTGCAGAAGGAGCTTTACTCTGTATCTAACCCCCTGTACCTGCCCTGGGAGTGTTTGATGGGACAGTGTAGAGGGAGCTTTACTCTGTATCTAACCCCCTGTACCTGCCCTGGGAGTGTTTGATGGGACAGTGTAGAGGGAGCTTTACTCTGTATCTAACCCCCTGTACCTGCCCTGGGAGTGTTTGCTGGGACAGTGCAGAGGGAGCTTTACTCTGTATCTAACCCCCTGTACCTGCCCTGGGAGTGTTTGATGGGACAGTGCAGAGGGAGCTTTACTCTGTATCGAACCCCCTATAGCTGCCCTGGGAGTGTTGTCTGGGAAGGTGCAGAGGGAGCTTTACTCTGTATCTAACCCCCTGTACCTGCCCTGGTAGTGTTTGCTGGGACAGTGTAGAGGGAGCTTTACTCTGTACCTAACCCCCTGTACCTGCCCTGGGAGTGTTTGCTGGGACAGTGTAGAGGGAGCTTTACTCTGTATCTAACCCCCTGTACCTGCCCTGGGAGTGTTTGATGGGACAGTGTAGAGGGAGCTTTACTCTGTATCTAACCCCCTGTACCTGCCCTGGGAGTGTTTGCTGGGACAATGTAGAGAGAGCTTTACTCTGTATCTAACCCCCTGTACCTGCCCTGGGAGTGTTTGATGGAACAGTGCAGAAGGAGCTTTACTCTGTATCTAACCCCCTGTACCTGCCCTGGGTGTGTTTGCTGGGACAGTGCAGAGGGAGCTTTACTCTGTATCTAACCCCCTGTTCCTGCCCTGGGAGTGTTTGATGGGACAGTGCAGAGGGAGATTAAATTAGAGAGCAGTCGATCTCTGTAATCAATGTCCAAGCATCAGACAGACAGATAGAGAGAGAGAGAAGCAGAGACAGAGAGAGAGAGAGATGGACAGAGAGAGGGAGGAAGAGCGAGAAAGAGAGAAGCAGAGTCAGAGGGAGAGAGAGATGGACAGAGAGAGGGACGAAGAAAGAGAGAGAGAAAAGCAGAATCAGAGGGAGAGAGAGATGGACAGAGAGAGAGAGGGAGAGAGAGAGAGAGAAGCAGAGACAGAGGGAGAAAGATAGGGAGAGAGAGAGAAAGAGAGAGAAGCAGAGACAGAGGGAGAGAGAGATGGACAGAGAGTGGAAGGGAGAGAGAAAGAGTAGCAGAGACAGAGGGAGAGAGAGAGATGGACAGAGAGAGGGAGGGAGAGAAAGAGAGAGAAGCAGAGACAGAGGGAGAGAGAGATGGACAGAGAGTGGAAGGGAGAGAGAAAGAGTAGCAGAGACATAGGGAGAGAGCGAGATGGACAGAGAGAGGGAGGGAGAGAAAGAGAGAGAAGCAGAGACAGAGAGAGAAAGAGAGGGAGAGAGAGAGAAAGAGAGAGAAGCAGAGACAGAGGGAGAGAGAGATGGACAGAGAGAGGGAGGGAGAGAAAGAGAGAGAAGCAGAGACAGAGGGAGAGAGAGAGGGACAGAGAGGAGAGAGACAGAGAGGGGGGATGGGGAGAGACACACACAGACACACAGCTTCCCCCCACAGATACACTGAGATACCAGACCTCAGCTCACTAAGGGGAATTCCCGGAGGGAGATTATTTCACCTGGTTTTCCGGAGCGTGGATTCTCTGGGAGTGGAGCCATGTTGCGAGACCTGGAGAAAGCAAAAAAGTGATTGTTACTTTTAAAATGGCGGTCCCTGAGCTGTAAAGGTGAGTGAGTGAGCCTTGTGCTGATTAACATCTCAATGGTCAGGGCCAGGATGAGTCACACAGGTCCTGAGGTGTGTGCTGTCTGGGGACATTTACATGTGAATGGTCCCAGGGCAGGGATCAGGTACCTCAGCACTCCCTCAGTACTGCCCCTCCGACAGTGCAGCACTCCCTCAGTACTGCCCCTCCGACAGTGCAGCAATCCCGCAGTACTGCCCCTCCGAAAATGCAGCACTCACTCAGTACTGCCCCTCCGAAAGTGCAGCATTCCCTCAGCAGTGCCCCTCCGACGGTGCAGCACTCCCTCAGTACTGCCCCTCCGACAATGCAGCACTCCCTCAGAACAGCCCCTCCGACAGTGCAGCACAGTATATGCTGTATCTAACCCCCCCGTACCTACCCTGGGAGTGTTTGATGGGACAGTGTGGAGGGAGCTTTACTCTGTATCTAACCCCGTGCTGTACCTGCCCTGGGAGTGTTTGATGGGACAGTGTAGAGAGAGCTTTACTCTGTATCTAACTCCGTGCTGTACCTGCGCTGGGAGTGTTTGATGGGACAGTGTAGAGGGAGCTTTACTCTGAATCTAATCCCCTGTACCTGCCCTGGGAGTGTTAGTTGGGACAGTGTAGAGGGAGCTTTACTCTGTATCTAACCCCCTGTACCTGCCCTGGGAGTGTTTGCTGGGACACTGTAGAGGGAGCTTTACTCTGTCTGTAACCCCCTTTCCTGCCCTGGGAATGTTTGATGGGACAGTGTAGAGGGAGATTATCTCTGTATCTAACCCCCTGTACCTGCCATGGGAGTGTTTGATGGACAGTGTAGAGGGAGCTTTACTCTGTATCTAACCCCGTGCTGTACCTGCCCTGGGACTGTTTGATGGGACACTGTAGAGGGAGCTTTACTCTGTATGTAACCCCCTTTCCTGCCCTGGGAATGTTTGATGGGCAGTGTAGAGGGAGCTTTACTCTGTATCTAACCCCCTGTACCTGCCCTGGGAGTGTTGTCTGGGAAGGTGTAGAGGGAGCTTTACTCTGTATCTAACCCCCTGTACCTGCCCTGGGAGTGTTTGCTGGGACAGTGTAGAGGGAGCTTTACTCTGTACCTAACCCCCTGTACCTGCCGTGGGAGTGTTTGATGGGACAGTGTAGAGGGAGCTTTACTCTGTATCTAACCCCCTGTACCTGCCCTGGGAGTGTTAGCTGGGACAGTGCAGAGGGAGCTTTACTCTGTATCTAACCCCCTGTACCTGCCCTGGGAGTGTTTGCTGGGACAGTGCAGAGGGAGCTTTACTCTGTATCTAACCCCCTGTACCTGCCCTGGGAGTGTTAGCTGGGACAGTGCAGAGGGAGCTTTACTCTGTATCTAACCCCCTGTACCTGCCCTGGGAGTTTTTGCTGGGACAGTGCAGAGGGAGCTTTACTCTGTATCTAACCCCCTGTACCTGCCCTGGGAGTGTTAGCTGGGACAGTGCAGAGGGAGCTTTACTCTGTATCTAACCCCCTGTACCTGCCCTGGGAGTGTTTGATGGACAGTGTCGAGGAAGCTTTACTCTGTATCTAACCCCGTGCTGTACCTGCCCTGGAAGTGTTTGATGGGACAGTGTAGAGGGAGCTTTACTCTGTATCTAACCCCCTGTACCTGCCCTGGGAGTGTTTGATGGGACAGTGTAGAGGGAGCTTTACTATGTATCTAACCCCGTGCTGTACCTGCCCTGGGAGTGTTTGATGGAACAGTGCAGAAGTAGCTTTACTCTGTATCTAACCCCCTGTACCTGCCCTGGGAGTGTTTGATGGGTCAGTGTAGAGGGAGATTATCTCTGTATCCAACGCCCTGTACCTGCCCTGGGAGAGTTTGATGGGACAGTGTAGAGGGAGGTTTACTCTGTGTCTAACCCCCTGTACCTGCCCTGGGAGTGTTTGATGGGACAGTTTAGAGGGAGCTTTACTCTGTATCTAACCCCCTGTACCTGCCCTGGTAGTGTTTGCTGGGACAGTGTAGAGGGAGCTTTACTCTGTACCTAACCCCCTGTACCTGCCCTGGGAGTGTTTGATGGGACAGTGTAGAGGGAGCTTTACTCTGTATCGAACCCCCTGTACCTGCCCTGGGAGTGTTTGCTGGGACACTGTAGAGGGAGCTTTACTCTGTATCTAACCCCCTGTACCTGCCCTGGGAGTGTTTGCTGGGACAGTGTGGAGGGAGCTTTACTCTGTATCTAACTCCGTGCTGTACCTGCGCTGGGAGTGTTTGATGGGACAGTGTAGACAGAGCTTTATTCTGTATCAAACCACCTTTACATGCCCTGGGAGTATTGGATGGGACAGTGCAGAGGGAACTTTACTCTGTATGTAACCCCCTTTCCTGCCCTGGGAATGTTTGATGGGACAGTGTAGAGGGAGATTATCTCTGTATCTAACCCCCTGTACCTGCCCTGGGAGTGTTTGATGGACAGTGTAGAGGGAGCTTTAATCTGTATCTAACCCCGTGCTGTACCTGCCCTGGGAGTGTTTGATGGGACAGTGTCGAGGGAGCTTTACTCTGTATGTAACCCCCTGTACCTGCCCAGGGAGTGTTTGATGGGACAGTGTAGAGGGAGCTTTACTCTGTATCTAACCCCGTGCTGTACCTGCCCTGGGAGTGTTTGATGGGACAGTGTAGAGGGAGCTTTACTCTGTATCTAACCCCCTGTACCTGCCCTGGGAGTGTTTGATGGGACAGTGTAGAGGGAGCTTTACTCTGTATCTAAGCCCCTGTACCTGCCATGGGAGTGTTTGATGGGACAGTGTAGAGGGAGATTATCTCTGTATCTAACCCCCTGTACCTGCCCTGGGAGTGTTTGATGGGACAGTGTTGAGGGAGCTTTACTCTGTATCTAACCCCCTGTACCTGCACTGGGAGTGTTTGATGGGACAGTGTAGAGGGAGCTTTACTCTGTATCTAACTCTGTGCTGTACCTGCCCTGGGAGTGTTTGATGGGACAGTGTAGAGGGAGCTTTACTCTGTATCTCACCCCCTGTACCTGCCCTGCGAGTGTTTGATGGGACAGTGTAGAGGGAGCTTTACTCTGTATCTAACCCTCTGTACCTGCCCTGGGAGTGTTTGATGGGACAGTGTAGAGGGAGATTATCTCCGTATCTAACCCCCTGTACCTGCCCTGGGAGTGTTTGATGGGACACTGTAGAGGGAGCTTTACTCTGTATCTAACCCCCCTGTTCCTGCCCTGGGAGTGTTTGACGGGACAGTGTAGAGGGAGCTTTACTCTGTATCCAACCCCCTGTACCTGCCCTGGGAGTGTTTGATGGGACAGTGTAGAGGGAGCTTTACTCTGTATCTAACCCCCTGTACCTGCCCTGGGAGTGTTTGATGGACAGTGTAGAGGGAGCTTTACTCTGTATCTAACCCCGTGTACCTGCCCTGGGAGTGTTTGATGGGACAGTGTAGAGGGAGCTTTACTCTGTATCTAACCCCGTGCTGTACCTGCCCTGGGAGTGTTTGATGGGACAGTGTAGAGGGAGCTTTACTCTGTATCTAACCCCCTGTACCTGCCCTGGGAGTGTTTGATGGACAGTGTAGAGGGAGCTTTACTCTGTATCTAACCCACTGTACCTGCCCTGGGAGTGTTTGATGGAACAGTGCAGACGGAGATTAAATTAGAGAGCAGTCGATCTCTGTAATCAATGTCCAAGCATCAGACAGACAGATAGAGAGAGAGAGAAGCAGAGACAGAGAGATGGACAGAGAGAGGGAGGAAGAGCGAGAAAGAGAGAAGCAGAGTCAGAGGGAGAGAGAGATGGACAGAGAGAGGGAGGAAGAAAGAGAGAGAGAAAAGCAGAGTCAGAGAGAGAGAGAGATGGACAGAGAGAGAGAGGGAGAGAGAGAGAGAGAGAAGCAGAGACAGAAGGAGAAAGAGAGGGAGAGAGAGAGAAAGAGAGAGAAGCAGAGACAGAGGGAGAGAGAGATGGACAGAGAGTGCAAGGGAGAGAGAAAGAGTAGCAGAGACAGAGGGAGAGAGAGAGATGGACAGAGAGAGGGAGGGAGAGAAAGAGAGAGAAGCAGAGACAGAGGGAGAGAGACATGGACAGAGAGTGGAAGGGAGAGAGAAAGAGTAGCAGAGACATAGGGAGAGAGAGAGATGGACAGAGAGAGGGAGGGAGAGAAAGAGAGAGAAGCAGAGACAGAGGGAGAAAGAGAGGGAGAGAGAGAGAAAGAGAGAGAAGCAGAGACAGAGGGAGAGAGAGATGGACAGAGAGAGGGAGGGAGATAGAGAGAGAGAAGCAGAGACAGAGGGAGAAAGAGAGGGAGAGAGAGAGAAAGAGAGAGAAGCAGAGACAGAGGGAGAGAGAGATGGACAGAGAGTGGAACGGAGAGAGAAAGAGTAGCAGAGACAGAGGGAGAGAGAGAGATGGACAGAGAGAGGGAGGGAGAGAAAGAGAGAGAAGCAGAGACAGAGGGAGAGAGAGAGGGACAGAGAGGAGAGAGACAGAGAGTGGGTGGGGGAGAGACACACACAGACACACAGCTTCCCCCCACAGATACACTGAGATACCAGACCTCAGCTCACTAAGGGGAATTCCCGGAGGGAGATTATTTCACCTGGTTTTCCGGAGCGTGGATTCTCTGGGAGTGGAGCCATGTTGCGAGACCTAGAGAAAGCAAAAAAGTGATTGTTACAATGTTAGTGTAAAATGGCGGTCCCTGAGCTGTAAAGGTGAGTGAGTGAGTGAGTGAACCTTGTGCTGATTAACATCTCAATGGTCAGGGCCAGGGTGAGTCACACAGTTCCTGAGGTGTGTGCTGTCTGGGGACATTTACATGTGAATGGTCCCAGGGCAGGGATCAGGAACCTCAGCACTCCCTCAGTACTGCCCCTCCGAAAATGCAGCACTCCCTCAGTACTGCCCCTCCGACACTGCAGCACTCCCTCAGTAATGCCCCTCCGACAGTGCAGCGCTCCCTCAGTACTGCCCCTCCGACAGTGCAGCACTCCCTCAGTACTGCCCCTCCGACAGTGCAGCACTCCCTCAGTACTGCCCCTCCGACAGTGCAGCACTCCCGCAGTACTGCCCCTCCGAAAATGCAGCACTCCCTCAGTACTGCCCCTCCGACAGTGCAGCACTCCCTCAGTACTGCCCCTCCGACAGTGCAGCACTCCCTCAGTACTGCCCCTCCGAAAGTGCAGCACTCCCTCAGCAGTGCCCCTCCGACGGTGCAGCACTCCCTCAGTACTGCCCCTCCGACAATGCAGCACTCCCTCAGTACTGCCCCTCCGACAGTGCAGCACAGTATATTCTGTATCTAACCCCCCGTACCTGCCCTGGGAGTGTTTGATGGGACAGTGTAGAGGGAGCTTTACTCTGTGTCTAACCCCGTGCTGTACCTGCCCTGGGAGTGTTTGATGGGACAGTGTAGAGGGAGCTTTACTCTGTATCTAACCCCCTGTACCTGCCCTGGGAGTGTTTGATGGGACAGTGTAGAGGGAGCTTTAATCTGTATCTAACCACCTGTACCTGCCCTGGGAGTGTTTGATGGGACAGTGCAGAGAGAGCTTTACTCTGTATCTAACCACCTGTACCTGCCCTGGGAGTGTTTGATGGACAGTGTCGAGGGAGCTTTACTCTGTATCTAACCCTCTGTACCTGCCCTGGGAGTGTTTGATGGGACAGTGCAGAGGGAGCTTTAGTCTGTATCTAACCCCATGTACTTGCCCTGGGAGTGTTTGATGGGACAGTGTCGAGGGAGCTTTACTCTGTATCTAACCCCCTGTACCTGCCCTGGGAGTGTTTGCTGGGACAGTGTAGAGAGAGCTTTAATCTGTATCTAACCCCATGCTGTACCTGCCCTGGGAGTGTTTGATGGGACAGTGTAGAGGGAGATTTACTCTGTATCTAACCCCCTGTACCTGCCCTGGGAGTGTTTGATGGGACAGTGCAGAGGGAGCTTTACTCTGTATCTAACCCCATGCTGTACCTGCCCTGGGAGTGTTTGATGGGACAGTGCAGAAGGAGCTTTACTCTGTATCTAACCCCCTGTACCTGCCCTGGGAGTGTTTGATGGGACAGTGTAGAGGGAGCTTTACTCTGTATCTAACCCCCTGTACCTGCCCTGGGAGTGTTTGCTGGGACAGTGTAGAGGGAGCTTTACTCTGTATCTAACCCCCTGTACCTGCCCTGGGAGTGTTTGCTGGGACAGTGTGGAGGGAGCTTTACTCTGTATCTAACCCCCTGTACCTGCGCTGGGAGTGTTTGCTGGGACAGTGTAGAGGGAGCTTTACTCTGTATCTAACCCCCTGTACCTGCCCTGGTAGTGTTAGCTGGGACAGTGTAGAGGGAGCTTTACTCTGCACCTTACCCCCTGTACCTGCCCTGGGAGTGTTTGATGGGACAGTGTGGAGGGAGCTTTACTCTGTATCTAACCCCCTGTACCTGCCCTGGGAGTGTTTGCTGGGACAGTGCAGAAGGAGCTTTACTCTGTATCTAACCCCCTGTACCTGCCCTGGGAGTGTTAGCTGGGACAGTGCAGAGGGAGCTTTACTCTGTATCTAACCCCGTGCTGTACCTGCCCTGAAAGTGTTTGATGGGACAGTGTAGAGGGAGCTTTACTCTGTATCTAACCCCCTGTACCTGCCCTGGAAGTGTTTGCTGGGACAGTGTAGAGAGAGCTTTACTCTGTATCTAACCCCCTGTACCTGCCCTGGGAGTGTTTGCTGGGACAGTGTAGAGAGAGCTTTACTCTGTATCTAACCCCATGCTGTACCTGCCCTGGGAGTGTTTGATGGGACAGTGTAGAGGGAGATTTACTCTGTATCTAACCCCCTGTACCTGCCCTGGGAGTGTTTGATGGGACAGTGCAGAGGGAGCTTTACTCTGTATCTAACCCCCTGTACCTGCCCTGGGAGTGTTTGATGGGACAGTGTAGATGGAGCTTTACTATGTATCTAACCCCGTGCTGTACCTGCCCTGGGAGAGTTTGATGGGACAGTGTAGAGGGAGCTTTACTCTGTATCTAACCACCTGTACCTGCCCTGGGAGTGTTTGATGGGACAGTGTAGAGGGAGCTTTACTCTGCATCTAACCCCCTGTACCTGCCCTGGGAGTGTTTGCTGGGACAGTGTAGAGGGAGCTTTACTCTGCATCTAACCCCCTGTACCTGCCCTGGGAGTGTTTGCTGGGACAGTGCAGAGGGAGCTTTACTCTGTATCTAACCCCCTGTACCTGTCCTGGGAGTGTTGTCTGGGAAGGTGCAGAGGGAGCTTTACTCTGTATCTAACCCCCTGTACCTGCCCTGGTAGTGTTTGCTGGGACAGTGTAGAGGGAGCTTTACTCTGTACCTAACCCCCTGTACCTGCCCTGGGAGTGTTTGATGGGACAGTGTAGAGGGAGCTTTACTCTGTATCTAACCCCCTGTACCTGCCCTGGGAGTGTTTGCTGGGACAATGTAGAGAGAGCTTTACTCTGTATCTAACCCCCTGTACCTGCCCTGGGAGTGTTTGATGGAACAGTGCAGAAGGAGCTTTACTCTGTATCTAACCCCCTGTACCTGCCCTGGGAGTGTTTGATGGGACAGTGCAGAGGGAGCTTTACTCTGTATCTAACCCCCTGTTCCTGCCCTGGGAGTGTTTGCTGGGACAGTGTAGAGGGAGCTTTACTCTGTATCTCACCCCCTGTACCTGCCCTGGGAGTGTTTGATGGACAGTGTAGAGGGAGCTTTACTCTGTATCTAACCCACTGTACCTGCCCTGGGAGTGTTTGATGGGACAGTGCAGAGGGAGATTAAATTAGAGAGCAGTCGATCTCTGTAATCAATGTCCAAGCATCAGACAGACAGATAGAGAGAGAGAGAAGCAGAGACAGAGAGAGAGAGAGATGGACAGAGAGAGGGAGGAAGAGCGAGAAAGAGAGAAGCAGAGTCAGAGGGAGAGAGAGATGGACAGAGAGAGGGAGGAAGAAAGAGAGAGAGAAAAGCAGAGTCAGAGGGAGAGAGAGATGGACAGAGAGAGAGAGGGAGAGAGAGAGAGAGAAGCAGAGACAGAGGGAGAAAGATAGGGAGAGAGAGAGAAAGAGAGAGAAGCAGAGACAGAGGGAGAGAGAGATGGACAGAGAGTGGAAGGGAGAGAGAAAGAGTAGCAGAGACAGAGGGAGAGAGAGAGATGGACAGAGAGAGGGAGGGAGAGAAAGAGAGAGAAGCAGAGACAGAGGGAGAGAGAGATGGACAGAGAGTGGAAGGGAGAGAGAAAGAGTAGCAGAGACATAGGGAGAGAGCGAGATGGACAGAGAGAGGGAGGGAGAGAAAGAGAGAGAAGCAGAGACAGAGAGAGAAAGAGAGGGAGAGAGAGAGAAAGAGAGAGAAGCAGAGACAGAGGGAGAGAGAGATGGACAGAGAGAGGGAGGGAGAGAAAGAGAGAGAAGCAGAGACAGAGGGAGAGAGAGAGGGACAGAGAGGAGAGAGACAGAGAGGAGAGAGACAGAGAGGGGGGGGGAGAGACACACACAGACACACAGCTTCCCCCCACAGATACACTGAAATACCAGACCTCAGCTCACTAAGGGGAATTCCCGGAGGGAGATTATTTCACCTGGTTTTCCGGAGCGTGGATTCTCTGGGAGTGGAGCCATGTTGCGAGACCTGGAGAAAGCAAAAAAGTGATTGTTACTTTTAAAATGGCGGTCCCTGAGCTGTAAAGGTGAGTGAGTGAGCCTTGTGCTGATTAACATCTCAATGGTCAGGGCCAGGATGAGTCACACAGTTCCTGAGGTGTGTGCTGTCTGGGGACATTTACATGTGAATGGTCCCAGGGCAGGGATCAGGAACCTCAGCACTCCCTCAGTACTGCCCCTCCGACAGTGCAGCACTCCCTCAGTACTGCCCCTCCGACAGTGCAGCAATCCCGCAGTACTGCCCCTCCGAAAATGCAGCACTCACTCAGTACTGCCCCTCCGAAAGTGCAGCATTCCCTCAGCAGTGCCCCTCCGACGGTGCAGCACTCCCTCAGTACTGCCCCTCCGACAGTGCAGCACTCCCTCAGTACTGCCACTCCGACAGTGCAGCAATCCCGCAGTACTGCCCCTCCGAAAATGCAGCACTCACTCAGTACTGCCCCTCCGAAAGTGCAGCATTCCCTCAGCAGTGCCCCTCCGACAGTGCAGCACTCCCTCAGTACTGCCCCTCCGACAATGCAGCACTCCCTCAGAACAGCCCCTCCGACAGTGCAGCACAGTATATGCTGTATCTAACCCCCCCGTACCTACCCTGGGAGTGTTTGATGGGACAGTGTGGAGGGAGCTTTACTCTGTATCTAACCCCGTGCTGTACCTGCCCTGGGAGTGTTTGATGGGACAGTGTAGAGAGAGCTTTACTCTGTATCTAACTCCGTGCTGTACCTGCGCTGGGAGTGTTTGATGGGACAGTGTAGAGGGAGCTTTACTCTGAATCTAATCCCCTGTACCTGCCCTGGGAGTGTTAGTTGGGACAGTGTAGAGGGAGCTTTACTCTGTATCTAACCCCCTGTACCTGCCCTGGGAGTGTTTGCTGGGACACTGTAGAGGGAGCTTTACTCTGTCTGTAACCCCCTTTCCTGCCCTGGGAATGTTTGATGGGACAGTGTAGAGGGAGATTATCTCTGTATCTAACCCCCTGTACCTGCCATGGGAGTGTTTGATGGACAGTGTAGAGGGAGCTTTACTCTGTATCTAACCCCGTGCTGTACCTGCCCTGGGACTGTTTGATGGGACACTGTAGAGGGAGCTTTACTCTGTATGTAACCCCCTTTCCTGCCCTGGGAATGTTTGATGGGCAGTGTAGAGGGAGATTATCTCTGTATCTAACCCCCTGTACCTGCCCTGGGAGTGTTTGATGGACAGTGTAGAGGCCGCTTTACTCTGTATCTAACCCCGTGCTGTACCTGCCCTGGGAGTGTTTGATGGGACAGTGTCGAGGGAGCTTTACTCTGTATGTAACCCCCTGTACCTGCCCAGGGAGTGTTTGATGGGACAGTGTAGAGGGAGCTTTACTCTGTATCTAACCCCGTGCTGTACCTGCCCTGGGAGTGTTTGATGGGACAGTGTAGAGGGAGCTTTACTCTGTATCTAACCCCCTGTACCTGCCCTGGGAGTGTTTGATGGGACAGTGTAGAGGGAGCTTTACTCTGTATCTAACCCCCTGTACCTGCCCTTGGAGTGTTTGATGGGACAGTGTAGAGGGAGCTTTACTCTGTATCTAACCCCCTGTACCTGCCATGGGAGTGTTTGATGGGACAGTGTAGAGGGAGATTATCTCTGTATCTAACCCCCTGTACCTGACCTGGGAGTGTTTGATGGGACAGTGTTGAGGGAGCTTTACTCTGTATCTAACCCCCTGTACCTGCACTGGGAGTGTTTGATGGGACAGTGTAGAGGGAGCTTTACTCTGTATCTAACTCTGTGCTGTACCTGCCCTGGGAGTGTTTGATGGGACTGTGTAGAGGGAGCTTTACTCTGTATCTAACCCCCTGTACCTGCCCTGGGAGTGTTTGATGGACAGTGTAGAGGGAGCTTTAATCTGTATCTAACCCCATGCTGTACGTGCCCTGGGAGTGTTTGATGGGACAGTGTAGAGGGAGATTTACTCTGTATCTAACCCCCTGTACCTGCCCTGGGAGTGTTTGATGGGACAGTGCAGAGGGAGCTTTACTCTGTATCTAACCCCGTGCTGTACCTGCCCTGGGAGTGTTTGATGGGACAGTGCAGAAGGAGCTTTACTCTGTATCTAACCCCCTGTACCTGCCCTGGGAGTGTTTGATGGGACAGTGTAGAGGGAGCTTTACTCTGTATCTAACCCCCTGTACCTGCCCTGGAAGTGTTTGCTGGGACAGTGTAGAGAGAGCTTTACTCTGTATCTAACCCGCTGTACCTGCCCTGGGAGTGTTTGATGGGACAGTGCAGAAGGAGCTTTACTCTGTATCTAACCCCCTGTACCTGCCCTGGGAGTGTTTGATGGGACAGTGTAGAGGGAGCTTTACTCTGTATCTAACCCCCTGTACCTGCCCTGGGAGTGTTGTCTGGGAAGGTGTAGAGGGAGCTTTACTCTGTATCTAACCCCCTGTACCTGCCCTGGGAGTGTTTGCTGGGACAGTGTAGAGGGAGCTTTACTCTGTACCTAACCCCCTGTACCTGCCGTGGGAGTGTTTGATGGGACAGTGTAGAGGGAGCTTTACTCTGTATCTAACCCCCTGTACCTGCCCTGGGAGTGTTAGCTGGGACAGTGCAGATGGAGCTTTACTCTGTATCTAACCCCCTGTACCTGCCCTGGGAGTGTTTGCTGGGACAGTGCAGAGGGAGCTTTACTCTGTATCTAACCCCCTGTACCTGCCCTGGGAGTGTTAGCTGGGACAGTGCAGAGGGAGCTTTACTCTGTATCTAACCCCCTGTATCTGCCCTGGGAGTGTTAGCTGGGACAGTGCAGAGGGAGCTTTACTCTGTATCTAACCCCCTGTACCTGCCCTGGGAGTGTTTGATGGACAGTGTCGAGGAAGCTTTACTCTGTATCTAACCCCGTGCTGTACCTGCCCTGGAAGTGTTTGATGGGACAGTGTAGAGGGAGCTTTACTCTGTATCTAACCCCCTGTACCTGCCCTGGGAGTGTTTGATGGGACAGTGTAGAGGGAGCTTTACTATGTATCTAACCCCGTGCTGTACCTGCCCTGGGAGTGTTTGATGGGACAGTGCAGAAGTAGCTTTACTCTGTATCTAACCCCCTGTACCTGCCCTGGGAGTGTTTGATGGGTCAGTGTAGAGGGAGATTATCTCTGTATCCAACGCCCTGTACCTGCCCTGGGAGAGTTTGATGGGACAGTGTAGAGGGAGGTTTACTCTGTGTCTAACCCCCTGTACCTGCCCTGGGAGTGTTTGATGGGACAGTTTAGAGGGAGCTTTACTCTGTATCTAACCCCCTGTACCTGCCCTGGTAGTGTTTGCTGGGACAGTGTAGAGGGAGCTTTACTCTGTACCTAACCCCCTGTACCTGCCCTGGGAGTGTTTGATGGGACAGTGTAGAGGGAGCTTTACTCTGTATCGAACCCCCTGTACCTGCCCTGGGAGTGTTTACAGGTACAGTGCAGAGGGAGCTTTACTCTGTATCTAAACCCCTGTACCTGCCCTGGGAGTGTTTGCTGGGACAGTGTAGAGGGAGCTTTACTCTGTATCTCACCCCCTGTACCTGCCCTGGGAGTGTTTGATGGACAGTGTAGAGGGAGCTTTACTCTGCACCTTACCCCCTGTACCTGCCCTGGGAGTGTTTGATGGGACAGTGTAGAGGGAGCTTTACTCTGTATCTAACCCCCTGTACCTGCCCTGGGAGTGTTTGCTGGGACAGTGCAGAAGGAGCTTTACTCTGTATCTAACCTCCTGTACCTGCCCTGGCAGTGTTTGATGGGACAATGTAGAGAGAGCTTTACTCTGTATCTTACCCCCTGTACCTGCCCTGGAAGTGTTTGCTGGGACAGTGTAGAGAGGGCTTTACTCTGTATCTAACCCGCTGTACCTACCCTGGGAGTGTTTGATGGGACAGTGTAGAGGGAGATTTACTCTGTATCTAAACCCCTGTACCTGCCCTGGGAGTGTTTGATGGGACAGTGCAGAGGGAGCTTTACTCTGTATCTAACCCCCTGTACCTGCCCTGGGAGTGTTTGATGGGACAGTGTAGATGGAGCTTTACTATGTATCTAACCCCGTGCTGTACCTGCCCTGGGAGTGTTTGATGGGACAGTGCAGAAGGAGCTTTACTCTGTATCTAACCCCCTGTACCTGCCCTGGGAGTGTTTGATGGGACAGTGTAGAGGGAGCTTTACTCTGTATCTAACCCCCTGTACCTGCCCTGGGAGTGTTTGATGGGACAGTGTAGAGGGAGCTTTACTCTGTATCTAACCCCCTGTACCTGCCCTGGGAGTGTTTGCTGGGACAGTGCAGAGGGAGCTTTACTCTGTATCGAACCCCCTGTAGCTGCCCTGGGAGTGTTGTCTGGGAAGGTGCAGAGGGAGCTTTACTCTGTATCTAACCCCCTTTACCTGCCCTGGTAGTGTTTGCTGGGACAGTGTAGAGGGAGCTTTACTCTGTACCTAACCCCCTGTACCTGCCCTGGGAGTGTTTGATGGGACAGTGTAGAGGGAGCTTTACTCTGTATCTAACCCCCTGTACCTGCCCTGGGAGTGTTTGCTGGGACAATGTAGAGAGAGCTTTACTCTGTATCTAACCCCCTGTACCTGCCCTCGGAGTGTTTGATGGAACAGTGCAGAAGGAGCTTTACTCTGTATCTAACCCCCTGTACCTGCCCTGGGAGTGTTTGCTGGGACAGTGCAGAGGGAGCTTTACTCTGTATCTAACCCCCTGTTCCTGCCCTGGGAGTGTTTGCTGGGACAGTGTAGAGGGAGCTTTACTCTGTATCTCACCCCCTGTACCTGCCCTGGGAGTGTTTGATGGACAGTGTAGAGGGAGCTTTACTCTGTATCTAACCCACTGTACCTGCCCTGGGAGTGTTTGATGGGACAGTGCAGAGGGAGATTAAATTAGAGAGCAGTCGATCTCTGTAATCAATGTCCAAGCATCAGACAGACAGATAGAGAGAGAGAGAAGCAGAGACAGAGAGAGAGAGAGATGGACAGAGAGAGGGAGGAAGAGCGAGAAAGAGAGAAGCAGAGTCAGAGGGAGAGAGAGATGGACAGAGAGAGGGAGGAAGAAAGAGAGAGAGAAAAGCAGAGTCAGAGGGAGAGAGAGATGGACAGAGAGAGAGAGGGAGAGAGAGAGAGAGAAGCAGAGACAGAGGGAGAAAGATAGGGAGAGAGAGAGAAAGAGAGAGAAGCAGAGACAGAGGGAGAGAGAGATGGACAGAGAGTGGAAGGGAGAGAGAAAGAGTAGCAGAGACAGAGGGAGAGAGAGAGATGGACAGAGAGAGGGAGGGAGAGAAAGAGAGAGAAGCAGAGACAGAGGGAGAGAGAGATGGACAGAGAGTGGAAGGGAGAGAGAAAGAGTAGCAGAGACATAGGGAGAGAGCGAGATGGACAGAGAGAGGGAGGGAGAGAAAGAGAGAGAAGCAGAGACAGAGGGAGAAAGAGAGGGAGAGAGAGAGAAGCAGAGACAGAGGGAGAGAGAGATGGACAGAGAGAGGGAGGGAGAGAAAGAGAGAGAAGCAGAGACAGAGGGAGAGAGAGAGGGACAGAGAGGAGAGAGACAGAGAGGGGGGGGGGGGGGGAGAGACACACACAGACACACAGCTTCCCCCCACAGATACACTGAAATACCAGACCTCAGCTCACTAAGGGGAATTCCCGGAGGGAGATTATTTCACCTGGTTTTCCGGAGCGTGGATTCTCTGGGAGTGGAGCCATGTTGCGAGACCTGGAGAAAGCAAAAAAGTGATTGTTACTTTTAAAATGGCGGTCCCTGAGCTGTAAAGGTGAGTGAGTGAGCCTTGTGCTGATTAACATCTCAATGGTCAGGGCCAGGATGAGTCACACAGTTCCTGAGGTGTGTGCTGTCTGGGGACATTTACATGTGAATGGTCCCAGGGCAGGGATCAGGAACCTCAGCACTCCCTCAGTACTGCCCCTCCGACAGTGCAGCACTCCCTCAGTACTGCCCCTCCGACAGTGCAGCACTCCCTCAGTACTGCCCCTCCGACAGTGCAGCAATCCCGCAGTACTGCCCCTCCGAAAATGCAGCACTCACTCAGTACTGCCCCTCCGACAGTGCAGCACTCCCTCAGTACTGCCCCTCCGACAGTGCAGCACTCCCTCAGTACTGCCCCTCCGACAGTGCAGCACTCCCTCAGTACTGCCCCTCCGAAAGTGCAGCATTCCCTCAGCAGTGCCCTTCCGACGGTGCAGCACTCCCTCAGTACTGCCCCTCCGACAATGCAGCACTCCCTCAGAACAGCCCCTCCGACAGTGCAGCACAGTATATGCTGTATCTAACCCCCCCGTACCTACCCTGGGAGTGTTTGATGGGACAGTGTAGAGGGAGCTTTACTCTGTATCTAACCCCGTGCTGTACCTGCCCTGGGAGTGTTTGATGGGACAGTGTAGAGAGAGCTTTACTCTGTATCTAACTCCGTGCTGTACCTGCGCTGGGAGTGTTTGATGGGACAGTGTAGAGGGAGCTTTACTCTGAATCTAATCCCCTGTACCTGCCCTGGGAGTGTTAGTTGGGACAGTGTAGAGGGAGCTTTACTCTGTATCTAACCCCCTGTACCTGCCCTGGGAGTGTTTGCTGGGACACTGTAGAGGGAGCTTTACTCTGTCTGTAACCCCCTTTCCTGCCCTGGGAATGTTTGATGGGACAGTGTAGAGGGAGATTATCTCTGTATCTAACCCCCTGTAACTGCCATGGGAGTGTTTGATGGACAGTGCAGAGGGAGCTTTACTCTGTATCTAACCCCGTGCTGTACCTGCCCTGGGAGTGTTTGATGGGACAGTGCAGAAGGAGCTTTACTCTGTATCTAACCCCCTGTACCTGCCCTGGGAGTGTTTGATGGGACAGTGTAGAGGGAGCTTTACTCTGTATCTAACCCCCTGTACCTGCCCTGGAAGTGTTTGCTGGGACAGTGTAGAGAGAGCTTTACTCTGTATCTAACCCGCTGTACCTGCCCTGGGAGTGTTTGATGGGACAGTGCAGAAGGAGCTTTACTCTGTATCTAACCCCCTGTACCTGCCCTGGGAGTGTATGATGGGACAGTGTAGAGGGAGCTTTACTCTGTATCAAACCCCCTGTACCTGCCCTGGGAGTGTTGTCTGGGAAGGTGTAGAGGGAGCTTTACTCTGTATCTAACCCCCTGTACCTGCCCTGGTCGTGTTTGCTGGGACAGTGTAGAGGGAGCTTTACTCTGTACCTAACCCCCTGTACCTGCCGTGGGAGTGTTTGATGGGACAGTGTAGAGGGAGCTTTACTCTGTATCTAACCCCCTGTACCTGCCCTGGGAGTGTTAGCTGGGACAGTGCAGAGGGAGCTTTACTCTGTATCTAACCCCCTGTACCTGCCCTGGGAGTGTTAGCTGGGACAGTGCAGAGGGAGCTTTACTCTGTATCTAACCCCCTGTACCTGCCCTGGGAGTGTTAGCTGGGACAGTGCAGAGGGAGCTTTACTCTGTATCTAACCCCCTGTACCTGCCCTGGGAGTGTTTGATGGACAGTGTCGAGGAAGCTTTACTCTGTATCTAACCCCGTGCTGTACCTGCCCTGGAAGTGTTTGATGGGACAGTGTAGAGGGAGCTTTACTCTGTATCTAACCCCCTGTACCTGCCCTGGGAGTGTTTGATGGGACAGTGTAGAGGGAGCTTTACTATGTATCTAACCCCGTGCTGTACCTGCCCTGGGAGTGTTTGATGGGACAGTGCAGAAGTAGCTTTACTCTGTATCTAACCCCCTGTACCTGCCCTGGGAGTGTTTGATGGGTCAGTGTAGAGGGAGATTATCTCTGTATCCAACGCCCTGTACCTGCCCTGGGAGAGTTTGATGGGACAGTGTAGAGGGAGGTTTACTCTGTGTCTAACCCCCTGTACCTGCCCTGGGAGTGTTTGATGGGACAGTTTAGAGGGAGCTTTACTCTGTATCTAACCCCCTGTACCTGCCCTGGGAGAGTTTGATGGGACAGTGTAGAGGGAGGTTTACTCTGTGTCTAACCCCCTGTACCTGCCCTGGGAGTGTTTGATGGGACAGTGTAGAGGGAGCTTTACTCTGTATCTAACCCCCTGTACCTGCCCTGGGAGTGTTTGCTGGGACAGTGTAGAGGGAGCTTTACTCTGTACTTAACCCCCTGTACCTGCCCTGGGAGTGTTTGATGGGACAGTGTAGAGGGAGCTTTACTCTGTATCGAACCCCCTGTACCTGCCCTGGGAGTGTTTGCTGGGACACTGTAGAGGGAGCTTTACTCTGTATCTAACCCCCTGTACCTGCCCTGGGAGTGTTTGCTGGGACACTGTAGAGGGAGCTTTACTCTGTACCTAACCCCCTGTACCTGCCCTGGGAGTGTTTGCTGGGACAGTGTCGAGGGAGCTTTACTCTGTATCTAACCCCCTGTACCTGCCCTGGGAGTGTTTACAGGTACAGTGCAGAGGGAGCTTTACTCTGTATCTAAACCCCTGTACCTGCCCTGGGAGTGTTTGCTGGGACAGTGTAGAGGGAGCTTTACTCTGTATCTCACCCCCTGTACCTGCCCTGGGAGTGTTTGATGGACAGTGTAGAGGGAGCTTTACTCTGCACCTTACCGCCTGTACCTGCCCTGGGAGTGTTTGATGGGACAGTGTGGAGGGAGCTTTACTCTGTATCTAACCCCCTGTACCTGCCCTGGGAGTGTTTGCTGGGACAGTGCAGAAGGAGCTTTACTCTGTATCTAACCCCCTGTACCTGCCCTGGGAGTGTTAGCTGGGACAGTGCAGAGGGAGCTTTACTCTGTATCTAACCCCGTGCTGTACCTGCCCTGGAAGTGTTTGATGGGACAATGTAGAGAGAGCTTTACTCTGTATCTTACCCCCTGTACCTGCCCTGGAAGTGTTTGCTGGGACAGTGTAGAGAGAGCTTTACTCTGTATCTAACCCGCTGTACCTGCCCTGGGAGTGTTTGATGGGACAGTGTAGAGGGAGATTTACTCTGTATCTAACCCCCTGTACCTGCCCTGGGAGTGTTTGATGGGACAGTGCAGAGGGAGCTTTACTCTGTATCTAACCCCCTGTACCTGCCCTGGGAGTGTTTGATGGGACAGTGTAGATGGAGCTTTACTATGTATCTAACCCCGTGCTGTACCTGCCCTGGGAGTGTTTGATGGGACAGTGCAGAAGGAGCTTTACTCTGTATCTAACCCCCTGTACCTGCCCTGGGAGTGTTTGATGGGACAGTGTAGAGGGAGCTTTACTCTGTATCTAACCCCCTGTACCTGCCCTGGGAGTGTTTGATGGGACAGTGTAGAGGGAGCTTTACTCTGTATCTAACCCCCTGTACCTGCCCTGGGAGTGTTTGCTGGGACAGTGCAGAGGGAGCTTTACTCTGTATCTAACCCCCTGTACCTGCCCTGGGAGTGTTTGCTGGGACAGTGCAGAGGGAGCTTTACTCTGTATCGAACCCCCTGTAGCTGCCCTGGGAGTGTTGTCTGGGAAGGTGCAGAGGGAGCTTTACTCTGTATCTAACCCCCTGTACCTGCCCTGGTAGTGTTTGCTGGGACAGTGTAGAGGGAGCTTTACTCTGTACCTAACCCCCTGTACCTGCCCTGGGAGTGTTTGATGGGACAGTGTAGAGGGAGCTTTACTCTGTATCTAACCCCCTGTACCTGCCCTGGGAGTGTTTGCTGGGACAATGTAGAGAGAGCTTTACTCTGTATCTAACCCCCTGTACCTGCCCTGGGAGTGTTTGATGGAACAGTGCAGAAGGAGCTTTACTCTGTATCTAACCCCCTGTACCTGCCCTGGGAGTGTTTGCTGGGACAATGTAGAGAGAGCTTTACTCTGTATCTTACCCCCTGTACCTGCCCTGGAAGTGTTTGCTGGGACAGTGTAGAGAGAGCTTTATACTGTATCTAACCCGCTGTACCTGCCCTGGGAGTGTTTGATGGGACAGTGTAGAGGGAGATTTACTCTGTATCTAACCCCCTGTACCTGCCCTGGGAGTGTTTGATGGGACAGTGCAGAGGGAGCTTTACTCTGTATCTAACCCCCTGTACCTGCCCTGGGAGTGTTTGATGGGACAGTGTAGATGGAGCTTTACTATGTATCTAACCCCGTGCTGTACCTGCCCTGGGAGTGTTTGATGGGACAGTGCAGAAGGAGCTTTACTCTGTATCTAACCCCCTGTACCTGCCCTGGGAGTGTTTGATGGGACAGTGTAGAGGGAGCTTTACTCTGTATCTAACCCCCTGTACCTGCCCTGGGAGTGTTTGATGGGACAGTGTAGAGAGAGCTTTACTCTGTATCTTACCCCCTGTACCTGCCCTGGAAGTGTTTGCTGGGACAGTGTAGAGAGAGCTTTATACTGTATCTAACCCGCTGTACCTGCCCTGGGAGTGTTTGATGGGACAGTGTAGAGGGAGATTTACTCTGTATCTAACCCCCTGTACCTGCCCTGGGAGTGTTTGATGGGACAGTGCAGAGGGAGCTTTACTCTGTATCTAACCCCCTGTACCTGCCCTGGGAGTGTTTGATGGGACAGTGTAGATGGAGCTTTACTATGTATCTAACCCCGTGCTGTACCTGCCCTGGGAGTGTTTGATGGGACAGTGCAGAAGGAGCTTTACTCTGTATCTAACCCCCTGTACCTGCCCTGGGAGTGTTTGATGGGACAGTGTAGAGGGAGCTTTACTCTGTATCTAACCCCCTGTACCTGCCCTGGGAGTGTTTGCTGGGACAGTGCAGAGGGAGCTTTACTCTGTATCTAAACCCCTGTACCTGCCCTGGGAATGTTTGCTGGGACAGTGTAGAGGGAGCTTTACTCTGTATCTCACCCCCTGTACCTGCCCTGGGAGTGTTTGATGGACAGTGTAGAGGGAGCTTTACTCTGCACCTTACCCCCTGTACCTGCCCTGGGAGTGTTTGCTGGGACAGTGCAGAGGGAGCTTTACTCTGTATCTAACCCCCTGTACCTGTCCTGGGAGTGTTGTCTGGGAAGGTGCAGAGGGAGCTTTACTCTGTATCTAACCCCCTGTACCTGCCCTGGTAGTGTTTGCTGGGACAGTGTAGAGGGAGCTTTACTCTGTACCTAACCCCCTGTACCTGCCCTGGGAGTGTTTGATGGGACAGTGTAGAGGGAGCTTTACTCTGTATCTAACCCCCTGTACCTGCCCTGGGAGTGTTTGCTGGGACAATGTAGAGAGAGCTTTACTCTGTATCTAACCCCCTGTACCTGCCTTGGGAGTGTTTGATGGAACAGTGCAGAAGGAGTTTTACTCTGTATCTAACCCCCTGTACCTGCCCTGGGAGTGTTTGCTGGGACAGTGCAGAGGGAGCTTTACTCTGTATCTAACCCCCTGTTCCTGCCCTGGGAGTGTTTGCTGGGACAGTGTAGAGGGAGCTTTACTCTGTATCTCACCCCCTGTACCTGCCCTGGGAGTGTTTGATGGACAGTGTAGAGGGAGCTTTACTCTGTATCTAACCCACTGTACCTGCCCTGGGAGTGTTTGATGGGACAGTGCAGAGGGAGATTAAATTAGAGAGCAGTCGATCTCTGTAATCAATGTCCAAGCATCAGACAGACAGATAGAGAGAGAGAGAAGCAGAGACAGAGAGAGAGAGAGATGGACAGAGAGAGGGAGGAAGAGCGAGAAAGAGAGAAGCAGAGTCAGAGGGAGAGAGAGATGGACAGAGAGAGGGAGGAAGAAAGAGAGAGAGAAAAGCAGAGTCAGAGGGAGAGAGAGATGGACAGAGAGAGAGAGGGAGAGAGAGAGAGAGAAGCAGAGACAGAGGGAGAAAGATAGGGAGAGAGAGAGAAAGAGAGAGAAGCAGAGACAGAGGGAGAGAGAGATGGACAGAGAGTGGAAGGGAGAGAGAAAGAGTAGCAGAGACAGAGGGAGAGAGAGAGATGGACAGAGAGAGGGAGGGAGAGAAAGAGAGAGAAGCAGAGACAGAGGGAGAGAGAGATGGACAGAGAGTGGAAGGGAGAGAGAAAGAGTAGCAGAGACATAGGGAGAGAGCGAGATGGACAGAGAGAGGGAGGGAGAGAAAGAGAGAGAAGCAGAGACAGAGGGAGAAAGAGAGGGAGAGAGAGAGAAGCAGAGACAGAGGGAGAGAGAGATGGACAGAGAGAGGGAGGGAGAGAAAGAGAGAGAAGCAGAGACAGAGGGAGAGAGAGAGGGACAGAGAGGAGAGAGACAGAGAGGGGGGGGGGGAGAGACACACACAGACACACAGCTTCCCCCCACAGATACACTGAAATACCAGACCTCAGCTCACTAAGGGGAATTCCCGGAGGGAGATTATTTCACCTGGTTTTCCGGAGCGTGGATTCTCTGGGAGTGGAGCCATGTTGCGAGACCTGGAGAAAGCAAAAAAGTGATTGTTACTTTTAAAATGGCGGTCCCTGAGCTGTAAAGGTGAGTGAGTGAGCCTTGTGCTGATTAACATCTCAATGGTCAGGGCCAGGATGAGTCACACAGTTCCTGAGGTGTGTGCTGTCTGGGGACATTTACATGTGAATGGTCCCAGGGCAGGGATCAGGAACCTCAGCACTCCCTCAGTACTGCCCCTCCGACAGTGCAGCACTCCCTCAGTACTGCCCCTCCGACAGTGCAGCACTCCCTCAGTACTGCCCCTCCGACAGTGCAGCAATCCCGCAGTACTGCCCCTCCGAAAATGCAGCACTCACTCAGTACTGCCCCTCCGACAGTGCAGCACTCCCTCAGTACTGCCCCTCCGACAGTGCAGCACTCCCTCAGTACTGCCCCTCCGACAGTGCAGCACTCCCTCAGTACTGCCCCTCCGAAAGTGCAGCATTCCCTCAGCAGTGCCCTTCCGACGGTGCAGCACTCCCTCAGTACTGCCCCTCCGACAATGCAGCACTCCCTCAGAACAGCCCCTCCGACAGTGCAGCACAGTATATGCTGTATCTAACCCCCCCGTACCTACCCTGGGAGTGTTTGATGGGACAGTGTAGAGGGAGCTTTACTCTGTATCTAACCCCGTGCTGTACCTGCCCTGGGAGTGTTTGATGGGACAGTGTAGAGAGAGCTTTACTCTGTATCTAACTCCGTGCTGTACCTGCGCTGGGAGTGTTTGATGGGACAGTGTAGAGGGAGCTTTACTCTGAATCTAATCCCCTGTACCTGCCCTGGGAGTGTTAGTTGGGACAGTGTAGAGGGAGCTTTACTCTGTATCTAACCCCCTGTACCTGCCCTGGGAGTGTTTGCTGGGACACTGTAGAGGGAGCTTTACTCTGTCTGTAACCCCCTTTCCTGCCCTGGGAATGTTTGATGGGACAGTGTAGAGGGAGATTATCTCTGTATCTAACCCCCTGTAACTGCCATGGGAGTGTTTGATGGACAGTGCAGAGGGAGCTTTACTCTGTATCTAACCCCGTGCTGTACCTGCCCTGGGAGTGTTTGATGGGACAGTGCAGAAGGAGCTTTACTCTGTATCTAACCCCCTGTACCTGCCCTGGGAGTGTTTGATGGGACAGTGTAGAGGGAGCTTTACTCTGTATCTAACCCCCTGTACCTGCCCTGGAAGTGTTTGCTTGGACAGTGTAGAGAGAGCTTTACTCTGTATCTAACCCGCTGTACCTGCCCTGGGAGTGTTTGATGGGACAGTGCAGAAGGAGCTTTACTCTGTATCTAACCCCCTGTACCTGCCCTGGGAGTGTATGATGGGACAGTGTAGAGGGAGCTTTACTCTGTATCTAACCCCCTGTACCTGCCCTGGGAGTGTTGTCTGGGAAGGTGTAGAGGGAGCTTTACTCTGTATCTAACCCCCTGTACCTGCCCTGGTCGTGTTTGCTGGGACAGTGTAGAGGGAGCTTTACTCTGTACCTAACCCCCTGTACCTGCCGTGGGAGTGTTTGATGGGACAGTGTAGAGGGAGCTTTACTCTGTATCTAACCCCCTGTACCTGCCCTGGGAGTGTTAGCTGGGACAGTGCAGAGGGAGCTTTACTCTGTATCTAACCCCCTGTACCTGCCCTGGGAGTGTTAGCTGGGACAGTGCAGAGGGAGCTTTACTCTGTATCTAACCCCCTGTACCTGCCCTGGGAGTGTTAGCTGGGACAGTGCAGAGGGAGCTTTACTCTGTATCTAACCCCCTGTACCTGCCCTGGGAGTGTTTGATGGACAGTGTCGAGGAAGCTTTACTCTATATCTAACCCCGTGCTGTACCTGCCCTGGAAGTGTTTGATGGACAGTGTAGAGGGAGCTTTACTCTGTATCTAACCCCCTGTACCTGCCCTGGGAGTGTTTGATGGGACAGTGTAGAGGGAGCTTTACTATGTATCTAACCCCGTGCTGTACCTGCCCTGGGAGTGTTTGATGGGACAGTGCAGAAGTAGCTTTACTCTGTATCTAACCCCCTGTACCTGCCCTGGGAGTGTTTGATGGGTCAGTGTAGAGGGAGATTATCTCTGTATCCAACGCCCTGTACCTGCCCTGGGAGTGTTTGCTGGGACAGTGTAGAGGGAGCTTTACTCTGTACTTAACCCCCTGTACCTGCCCTGGGAGTGTTTGATGGGACAGTGTAGAGGGAGCTTTACTCTGTATCGAACCCCCTGTACCTGCCCTGGGAGTGTTTGCTGGGACACTGTAGAGGGAGCTTTACTCTGTATCTAACCCCCTGTACATGCCCTGGGAGTGTTTGCTGGGACACTGTAGAGGGAGCTTTACTCTGTACCTAACCCCCTGTACCTGCCCTGGGAGTGTTTGCTGGGACAGTGTCGAGGGAGCTTTACTCTGTATCTAACCCCCTGTACCTGCCCTGGGAGTGTTTACAGGTACAGTGCAGAGGGAGCTTTACTCTGTATCTAAACCCCTGTACCTGCCCTGGGAGTGTTTGCTGGGACAGTGTAGAGGGAGCTTTACTCTGTATCTCACCCCCTGTACCTGCCCTGGGAGTGTTTGATGGACAGTGTAGAGGGAGCTTTACTCTGTATCTAACCCCCTGTACCTGCCCTGGGAGTGTTTGCTGGGACAATGTAGAGAGAGCTTTACTCTGTATCTAACCCCCTGTACCTGCCCTGGGAGTGTTTGATGGAACAGTGCAGAAGGAGCTTTACTCTGTATCTAACCCCCTGTACCTGCCCTGGGAGTGTTTGCTGGGACAATGTAGAGAGAGCTTTACTCTGTATCTTACCCCCTGTACCTGCCCTGGAAGTGTTTGCTGGGACAGTGTAGAGAGAGCTTTACTCTGTATCTAACCCGCTGTACCTGCCCTGGGAGTGTTTGATGGGACAGTGTAGAGGGAGATTTACTCTGTATCTAACCCCCTGTACCTGCCCTGGGAGTGTTTGATGGGACAGTGCAGAGGGAGCTTTACTCTGTATCTAACCCCCTGTACCTGCCCTGGGAGTGTTTGATGGGACAGTGTAGATGGAGCTTTACTATGTATCTAACCCCGTGCTGTACCTGCCCTGGGAGTGTTTGATGGGACAGTGCAGAAGGAGCTTTACTCTGTATCTAACCCCCTGTACCTGCCCTGGGAGTGTTTGATGGGACAGTGTAGAGGGAGCTTTACTCTGTATCTAACCCCCTGTACCTGCCCTGGGAGTGTTTGATGGGACAGTGTAGAGGGAGCTTTACTCTGTATCTAACCCCCTGTACCTGCCCTGGGAGTGTTTGCTGGGACAGTGCAGAGGGAGCTTTACTCTGTATCTAAACCCCTGTACCTGCCCTGGGAGTGTTTGCTGGGACAGTGTAGAGGGAGCTTTACTCTGTATCTCACCCCCTGTACCTGCCCTGGGAGTGTTTGATGGACAGTGTAGAGGGAGCTTTACTCTGCACCTTACCCCCTGTACCTGCCCTGGGAGTGTTTGATGGGACAGTGTGGAGGGAGCTTTACTCTGTATCTAACCCCCTGTACCTGCCCTGGGAGTGTTTGCTGGGACAGTGCAGAAGGAGCTTTACTCTGTATCTAACCCCCTGTACCTGCCCTGGGAGTGTTAGCTGGGACAGTGCAGAGGGAGCTTTACTCTGTATCTAACCCCGTGCTGTACCTGCCCTGGAAGTGTTTGATGGGACAATGTAGAGAGAGCTTTACTCTGTATCTTACCCCCTGTACCTGCCCTGGAAGTGTTTGCTGGGACAGTGTAGAGAGAGCTTTACTCTGTATCTAACCCGCTGTACCTGCCCTGGGAGTGTTTGATGGGACAGTGTAGAGGGAGATTTACTCTGTATCTAACCCCCTGTACCTGCCCTGGGAGTGTTTGATGGGACAGTGCAGAGGGAGCTTTACTCTGTATCTAACCCCCTGTACCTGCCCTGGGAGTGTTTGATGGGACAGTGTAGATGGAGCTTTACTATGTATCTAACCCCGTGCTGTACCTGCCCTGGGAGTGTTTGATGGGACAGTGCAGAAGGAGCTTTACTCTGTATCTAACCCCCTGTACCTGCCCTGGGAGTGTTTGATGGGACAGTGTAGAGGGAGCTTTACTCTGTATCTAACCCCCTGTACCTGCCCTGGGAGTGTTTGATGGGACAGTGTAGAGGGAGCTTTACTCTGTATCTAACCCCCTGTACCTGCCCTGGGAGTGTTTGCTGGGACAGTGCAGAGGGAGCTTTACTCTGTATCTAACCCCCTGTACCTGCCCTGGGAGTGTTTGCTGGGACAGTGCAGAGGGAGCTTTACTCTGTATCGAACCCCCTGTAGCTGCCCTGGGAGTGTTGTCTGGGAAGGTGCAGAGGGAGCTTTACTCTGTATCTAACCCCCTGTACCTGCCCTGGTAGTGTTTGCTGGGACAGTGTAGAGGGAGCTTTACTCTGTACCTAACCCCCTGTACCTGCCCTGGGAGTGTTTGATGGGACAGTGTAGAGGGAGCTTTACTCTGTATCTAACCCCCTGTACCTGCCCTGGGAGTGTTTGCTGGGACAATGTAGAGAGAGCTTTACTCTGTATCTAACCCCCTGTACCTGCCCTGGGAGTGTTTGATGGAACAGTGCAGAAGGAGCTTTACTCTGTATCTAACCCCCTGTACCTGCCCTGGGAGTGTTTGCTGGGACAATGTAGAGAGAGCTTTACTCTGTATCTTACCCCCTGTACCTGCCCTGGAAGTGTTTGCTGGGACAGTGTAGAGAGAGCTTTACTCTGTATCTAACCCGCTGTACCTGCCCTGGGAGTGTTTGATGGGACAGTGTAGAGGGAGATTTACTCTGTATCTAACCCCCTGTACCTGCCCTGGGAGTGTTTGATGGGACAGTGCAGAGGGAGCTTTACTCTGTATCTAACCCCCTGTACCTGCCCTGGGAGTGTTTGATGGGACAGTGTAGATGGAGCTTTACTATGTATCTAACCCCGTGCTGTACCTGCCCTGGGAGTGTTTGATGGGACAGTGCAGAAGGAGCTTTACTCTGTATCTAACCCCCTGTACCTGCCCTGGGAGTGTTTGATGGGACAGTGTAGAGGGAGCTTTACTCTGTATCTAACCCCCTGTACCTGCCCTGGGAGTGTTTGCTGGGACAGTGCAGAGGGAGCTTTACTCTGTATCTAACCCCCTGTACCTGCCCTGGGAGTGTTTGCTGGGACAGTGCAGAGGGAGCTTTACTCTGTATCGAACCCCCTGTAGCTGCCCTGGGAGTGTTGTCTGGGAAGGTGCAGAGGGAGCTTTACTCTGTATCTAACCCCCTGTACCTGCCCTGGTAGTGTTTGCTGGGACAGTGTAGAGGGAGCTTTACTCTGTACCTAACCCCCTGTACCTGCCCTGGGAGTGTTTGATGGGACAGTGTAGAGGGAGCTTTACTCTGTATCTAACCCCCTGTACCTGCCCTGGGAGTGTTTGCTGGGACAATGTAGAGAGAGCTTTACTCTGTATCTAACCCCCTGTACCTGCCCTGGGAGTGTTTGATGGAACAGTGCAGAAGGAGCTTTACTCTGTATCTAACCCCCTGTACCTGCCCTGGGAGTGTTTGCTGGGACAGTGCAGAGGGAGCTTTACTCTGTATCTAACCCCCTGTTCCTGCCCTGGGAGTGTTTGCTGGGACAGTGTAGAGGGAGCTTTACTCTGTATCTCACCCCCTGTACCTGCCCTGGGAGTGTTTGATGGACAGTGTAGAGGGAGCTTTACTCTGTATCTAACCCACTGTACCTACCCTGGGCGTGTTTGATGGGACAGTGCAGAGGGAGATTAAATTAGAGAGCAGTCGATCTCTGTAATCAATGTCCAAGCATCAGACAGACAGATAGAGAGAGAGAGAAGCAGAGACAGAGAGAGAGAGAGATGGACAGAGAGAGGGAGGAAGAGCGAGAAAGAGAGAAGCAGAGTCAGAGGGAGAGAGAGATGGACAGAGAGAGGGAGGAAGAAAGAGAGAGAGAAAAGCAGAATCAGAGGGAGAGAGAGATGGACAGAGAGAGAGAGGGAGAGAGAGAGAGAGAAGCAGAGACAGAGGGAGAAAGATAGGGAGAGAGAGAGAAAGAGAGAGAAGCAGAGACAGAGGGAGAGAGAGATGGACAGAGAGTGGAAGGGAGAGAGAAAGAGTAGCAGAGACAGAGGGAGAGAGAGAGATGGACAGAGAGAGGGAGGGAGAGAAAGAGAGAGAAGCAGAGACAGAGGGAGAGAGAGATGGACAGAGAGTGGAAGGGAGAGAGAAAGAGTAGCAGAGACATAGGGAGAGAGCGAGATGGACAGAGAGAGGGAGGGAGAGAAAGAGAGAGAAGCAGAGACAGAGAGAGAAAGAGAGGGAGAGAGAGAGAAAGAGAGAGAAGCAGAGACAGAGGGAGAGAGAGATGGACAGAGAGAGGGAGGGAGAGAAAGAGAGAGAAGCAGAGACAGAGGGAGAGAGAGAGGGACAGAGAGGAGAGAGACAGAGAGGAGAGAGACAGAGAGGGGGGGGGAGAGACACACACAGACACACAGCTTCCCCCCACAGATACACTGAAATACCAGACCTCAGCTCACTAAGGGGAATTCCCGGAGGGAGATTATTTCACCTGGTTTTCCGGAGCGTGGATTCTCTGGGAGTGGAGCCATGTTGCGAGACCTGGAGAAAGCAAAAAAGTGATTGTTACTTTTAAAATGGCGGTCCCTGAGCTGTAAAGGTGAGTGAGTGAGCCTTGTGCTGATTAACATCTCAATGGTCAGGGCCAGGATGAGTCACACAGTTCCTGAGGTGTGTGCTGTCTGGGGACATTTACATGTGAATGGTCCCAGGGCAGGGATCAGGAACCTCAGCACTCCCTCAGTACTGCCCCTCCGACAGTGCAGCACTCCCTCAGTACTGCCCCTCCGACAGTGCAGCAATCCCGCAGTACTGCCCCTCCGAAAATGCAGCACTCACTCAGTACTGCCCCTCCGAAAGTGCAGCATTCCCTCAGCAGTGCCCCTCCGACGGTGCAGCACTCCCTCAGTACTGCCCCTCCGACAGTGCAGCACTCCCTCAGTACTGCCACTCCGACAGTGCAGCAATCCCGCAGTACTGCCCCTCCGAAAATGCAGCACTCACTCAGTACTGCCCCTCCGAAAGTGCAGCATTCCCTCAGCAGTGCCCCTCCGACGGTGCAGCACTCCCTCAGTACTGCCCCTCCGACAATGCAGCACTCCCTCAGAACAGCCCCTCCGACAGTGCAGCACAGTATATGCTGTATCTAACCCCCCCGTACCTACCCTGGGAGTGTTTGATGGGACAGTGTGGAGGGAGCTTTACTCTGTATCTAACCCCGTGCTGTACCTGCCCTGGGAGTGTTTGATGGGACAGTGTAGAGAGAGCTTTACTCTGTATCTAACTCCGTGCTGTACCTGCGCTGGGAGTGTTTGATGGGACAGTGTAGAGGGAGCTTTACTCTGAATCTAATCCCCTGTACCTGCCCTGGGAGTGTTAGTTGGGACAGTGTAGAGGGAGCTTTACTCTGTATCTAACCCCCTGTACCTGCCCTGGGAGTGTTTGCTGGGACACTGTAGAGGGAGCTTTACTCTGTCTGTAACCCCCTTTCCTGCCCTGGGAATGTTTGATGGGACAGTGTAGAGGGAGATTATCTCTGTATCTAACCCCCTGTACCTGCCATGGGAGTGTTTGATGGACAGTGTAGAGGGAGCTTTACTCTGTATCTAACCCCGTGCTGTACCTGCCCTGGGACTGTTTGATGGGACACTGTAGAGGGAGCTTTACTCTGTATGTAACCCCCTTTCCTGCCCTGGGAATGTTTGATGGGCAGTGTAGAGGGAGATTATCTCTGTATCTAACCCCCTGTACCTGCCCTGGGAGTGTTTGATGGACAGTGTAGAGGCCGCTTTACTCTGTATCTAACCCCGTGCTGTACCTGCCCTGGGAGTGTTTGATGGGACAGTGTCGAGGGAGCTTTACTCTGTATGTAACCCCCTGTACCTGCCCAGGGAGTGTTTGATGGGACAGTGTAGAGGGAGCTTTACTCTGTATCTAACCCCGTGCTGTACCTGCCCTGGGAGTGTTTGATGGGACAGTGTAGAGGGAGCTTTACTCTGTATCTAACCCCCTGTACCTGCCCTGGGAGTGTTTGATGGGACAGTGTAGAGGGAGCTTTACTCTGTATCTAACCCCCTGTACCTGCCCTTGGAGTGTTTGATGGGACAGTGTAGAGGGAGCTTTACTCTGTATCTAACCCCCTGTACCTGCCATGGGAGTGTTTGATGGGACAGTGTAGAGGGAGATTATCTCTGTATCTAACCCCCTGTACCTGACCTGGGAGTGTTTGATGGGACAGTGTTGAGGGAGCTTTACTCTGTATCTAACCCCCTGTACCTGCACTGGGAGTGTTTGATGGGACAGTGTAGAGGGAGCTTTACTCTGTATCTAACTCTGTGCTGTACCTGCCCTGGGAGTGTTTGATGGGACTGTGTAGAGGGAGCTTTACTCTGTATCTAACCCCCTGTACCTGCCCTGGGAGTGTTTGATGGACAGTGTAGAGGGAGCTTTAATCTGTATCTAACCCCATGCTGTACGTGCCCTGGGAGTGTTTGATGGGACAGTGTAGAGGGAGATTTACTCTGTATCTAACCCCCTGTACCTGCCCTGGGAGTGTTTGATGGGACAGTGCAGAGGGAGCTTTACTCTGTATCTAACCCCGTGCTGTACCTGCCCTGGGAGTGTTTGATGGGACAGTGCAGAAGGAGCTTTACTCTGTATCTAACCCCCTGTACCTGCCCTGGGAGTGTTTGATGGGACAGTGTAGAGGGAGCTTTACTCTGTATCTAACCCCCTCTACCTGCCCTGGAAGTGTTTGCTGGGACAGTGTAGAGAGAGCTTTACTCTGTATCTAACCCGCTGTACCTGCCCTGGGAGTGTTTGATGGGACAGTGCAGAAGGAGCTTTACTCTGTATCTAACCCCGTGTACCTGCCCTGGGAGTGTTTGATGGGACAGTGTAGAGGGAGCTTTACTCTGTATCTAACCCCCTGTACCTGCCCTGGGAGTGTTGTCTGGGAAGGTGTAGAGGGAGCTTTACTCTGTATCTAACCCCCTGTACCTGCCCTGGGAGTGTTTGCTGGGACAGTGTAGAGGGAGCTTTACTCTGTACCTAACCCCCTGTACCTGCCGTGGGAGTGTTTGATGGGACAGTGTAGAGGGAGCTTTACTCTGTATCTAACCCCCTGTACCTGCCCTGGGAGTGTTAGCTGGGACAGTGCAGATGGAGCTTTACTCTGTATCTAACCCCCTGTACCTGCCCTGGGAGTGTTTGCTGGGACAGTGCAGAGGGAGCTTTACTCTGTATCTAACCCCCTGTACCTGCCCTGGGAGTGTTAGCTGGGACAGTGCAGAGGGAGCTTTACTCTGTATCTAACCCCCTGTATCTGCCCTGGGAGTGTTAGCTGGGACAGTGCAGAGGGAGCTTTACTCTGTATCTAACCCCCTGTACCTGCCCTGGGAGTGTTTGATGGACAGTGTCGAGGAAGCTTTACTCTGTATCTAACCCCGTGCTGTACCTGCCCTGGAAGTGTTTGATGGGACAGTGTAGAGGGAGCTTTACTCTGTATCTAACCCCCTGTACCTGCCCTGGGAGTGTTTGATGGGACAGTGTAGAGGGAGCTTTACTATGTATCTAACCCCGTGCTGTACCTGCCCTGGGAGTGTTTGATGGGACAGTGCAGAAGTAGCTTTACTCTGTATCTAACCCCCTGTACCTGCCCTGGGAGTGTTTGATGGGTCAGTGTAGAGGGAGATTATCTCTGTATCCAACGCCCTGTACCTGCCCTGGGAGAGTTTGATGGGACAGTGTAGAGGGAGGTTTACTCTGTGTCTAACCCCCTGTACCTGCCCTGGGAGTGTTTGATGGGACAGTTTAGAGGGAGCTTTACTCTGTATCTAACCCCCTGTACCTGCCCTGGTAGTGTTTGCTGGGACAGTGTAGAGGGAGCTTTACTCTGTACCTAACCCCCTGTACCTGCCCTGGGAGTGTTTGATGGGACAGTGTAGAGGGAGCTTTACTCTGTATCGAACCCCCTGTACCTGCCCTGGGAGTGTTTACAGGTACAGTGCAGAGGGAGCTTTACTCTGTATCTAAACCCCTGTACCTGCCCTGGGAGTGTTTGCTGGGACAGTGTAGAGGGAGCTTTACTCTGTATCTCACCCCCTGTACCTGCCCTGGGAGTGTTTGATGGACAGTGTAGAGGGAGCTTTACTCTGCACCTTACCCCCTGTACCTGCCCTGGGAGTGTTTGATGGGACAGTGTAGAGGGAGCTTTACTCTGTATCTAACCCCCTGTACCTGCCCTGGGAGTGTTTGCTGGGACAGTGCAGAAGGAGCTTTACTCTGTATCTAACCTCCTGTACCTGCCCTGGCAGTGTTTGATGGGACAATGTAGAGAGAGCTTTACTCTGTATCTTACCCCCTGTACCTGCCCTGGAAGTGTTTGCTGGGACACTGTAGAGGGAGCTTTACTCTGTATGTAACCCCCTTTCCTGCCCTGGGAATGTTTGATGGGCAGTGTAGAGGGAGATTATCTCTGTATCTAACCCCCTGTACCTGCCCTGGGAGTGTTTGATGGACAGTGTAGAGGCCGCTTTACTCTGTATCTAACCCCGTGCTGTACCTGCCCTGGGAGTGTTTGATGGGACAGTGTCGAGGGAGCTTTACTCTGTATGTAACCCCCTGTACCTGCCCAGGGAGTGTTTGATGGGACAGTGTAGAGGGAGCTTTACTCTGTATCTAACCCCGTGCTGTACCTGCCCTGGGAGTGTTTGATGGGACAGTGTAGAGGGAGCTTTACTCTGTATCTAACCCCCTGTACCTGCCCTGGGAGTGTTTGATGGGACAGTGTAGAGGGAGCTTTACTCTGTATCTAACCCCCTGTACCTGCCCTTGGAGTGTTTGATGGGACAGTGTAGAGGGAGCTTTACTCTGTATCTAACCCCCTGTACCTGCCATGGGAGTGTTTGATGGGACAGTGTAGAGGGAGATTATCTCTGTATCTAACCCCCTGTACCTGACCTGGGAGTGTTTGATGGGACAGTGTTGAGGGAGCTTTACTCTGTATCTAACCCCCTGTACCTGCACTGGGAGTGTTTGATGGGACAGTGTAGAGGGAGCTTTACTCTGTATCTAACTCTGTGCTGTACCTGCCCTGGGAGTGTTTGATGGGACTGTGTAGAGGGAGCTTTACTCTGTATCTAACCCCCTGTACCTGCCCTGGGAGTGTTTGATGGACAGTGTAGAGGGAGCTTTAATCTGTATCTAACCCCATGCTGTACGTGCCCTGGGAGTGTTTGATGGGACAGTGTAGAGGGAGATTTACTCTGTATCTAACCCCCTGTACCTGCCCTGGGAGTGTTTGATGGGACAGTGCAGAGGGAGCTTTACTCTGTATCTAACCCCGTGCTGTACCTGCCCTGGGAGTGTTTGATGGGACAGTGCAGAAGGAGCTTTACTCTGTATCTAACCCCCTGTACCTGCCCTGGGAGTGTTTGATGGGACAGTGTAGAGGGAGCTTTACTCTGTATCTAACCCCCTCTACCTGCCCTGGAAGTGTTTGCTGGGACAGTGTAGAGAGAGCTTTACTCTGTATCTAACCCGCTGTACCTGCCCTGGGAGTGTTTGATGGGACAGTGCAGAAGGAGCTTTACTCTGTATCTAACCCCGTGTACCTGCCCTGGGAGTGTTTGATGGGACAGTGTAGAGGGAGCTTTACTCTGTATCTAACCCCCTGTACCTGCCCTGGGAGTGTTGTCTGGGAAGGTGTAGAGGGAGCTTTACTCTGTATCTAACCCCCTGTACCTGCCCTGGGAGTGTTTGCTGGGACAGTGTAGAGGGAGCTTTACTCTGTACCTAACCCCCTGTACCTGCCGTGGGAGTGTTTGATGGGACAGTGTAGAGGGAGCTTTACTCTGTATCTAACCCCCTGTACCTGCCCTGGGAGTGTTAGCTGGGACAGTGCAGATGGAGCTTTACTCTGTATCTAACCCCCTGTACCTGCCCTGGGAGTGTTTGCTGGGACAGTGCAGAGGGAGCTTTACTCTGTATCTAACCCCCTGTACCTGCCCTGGGAGTGTTAGCTGGGACAGTGCAGAGGGAGCTTTACTCTGTATCTAACCCCCTGTATCTGCCCTGGGAGTGTTAGCTGGGACAGTGCAGAGGGAGCTTTACTCTGTATCTAACCCCCTGTACCTGCCCTGGGAGTGTTTGATGGACAGTGTCGAGGAAGCTTTACTCTGTATCTAACCCCGTGCTGTACCTGCCCTGGAAGTGTTTGATGGGACAGTGTAGAGGGAGCTTTACTCTGTATCTAACCCCCTGTACCTGCCCTGGGAGTGTTTGATGGGACAGTGTAGAGGGAGCTTTACTATGTATCTAACCCCGTGCTGTACCTGCCCTGGGAGTGTTTGATGGGACAGTGCAGAAGTAGCTTTACTCTGTATCTAACCCCCTGTACCTGCCCTGGGAGTGTTTGATGGGTCAGTGTAGAGGGAGATTATCTCTGTATCCAACGCCCTGTACCTGCCCTGGGAGAGTTTGATGGGACAGTGTAGAGGGAGGTTTACTCTGTGTCTAACCCCCTGTACCTGCCCTGGGAGTGTTTGATGGGACAGTTTAGAGGGAGCTTTACTCTGTATCTAACCCCCTGTACCTGCCCTGGTAGTGTTTGCTGGGACAGTGTAGAGGGAGCTTTACTCTGTACCTAACCCCCTGTACCTGCCCTGGGAGTGTTTGATGGGACAGTGTAGAGGGAGCTTTACTCTGTATCGAACCCCCTGTACCTGCCCTGGGAGTGTTTACAGGTACAGTGCAGAGGGAGCTTTACTCTGTATCTAAACCCCTGTACCTGCCCTGGGAGTGTTTGCTGGGACAGTGTAGAGGGAGCTTTACTCTGTATCTCACCCCCTGTACCTGCCCTGGGAGTGTTTGATGGACAGTGTAGAGGGAGCTTTACTCTGCACCTTACCCCCTGTACCTGCCCTGGGAGTGTTTGATGGGACAGTGTAGAGGGAGCTTTACTCTGTATCTAACCCCCTGTACCTGCCCTGGGAGTGTTTGCTGGGACAGTGCAGAAGGAGCTTTACTCTGTATCTAACCTCCTGTACCTGCCCTGGCAGTGTTTGATGGGACAATGTAGAGAGAGCTTTACTCTGTATCTTACCCCCTGTACCTGCCCTGGAAGTGTTTGCTGGGACAGTGTAGAGAGGGCTTTACTCTGTATCTAACCCGCTGTACCTACCCTGGGAGTGTTTGATGGGACAGTGTAGAGGGAGATTTACTCTGTATCTAAACCCCTGTACCTGCCCTGGGAGTGTTTGATGGGACAGTGCAGAGGGAGCTTTACTCTGTATCTAACCCCCTGTACCTGCCCTGGGAGTGTTTGATGGGACAGTGTAGATGGAGCTTTACTATGTATCTAACCCCGTGCTGTACCTGCCCTGGGAGTGTTTGATGGGACAGTGCAGAAGGAGCTTTACTCTGTATCTAACCCCCTGTACCTGCCCTGGGAGTGTTTGATGGGACAGTGTAGAGGGAGCTTTACTCTGTATCTAACATCCTGTACCTGCCCTGGGAGTGTTTGATGGGACAGTGTAGAGGGAGCTTTACTCTGTATCTAACCCCCTGTACCTGCCCTGGGAGTGTTTGCTGGGACAGTGCAGAGGGAGCTTTACTCTGTATCGAACCCCCTGTAGCTGCCCTGGGAGTGTTGTCTGGGAAGGTGCAGAGGGAGCTTTACTCTGTATCTAACCCCCTTTACCTGCCCTGGTAGTGTTTGCTGGGACAGTGTAGAGGGAGCTTTACTCTGTACCTAACCCCCTGTACCTGCCCTGGGAGTGTTTGATGGGACAGTGTAGAGGGAGCTTTACTCTGTATCTAACCCCCTGTACCTGCCCTGGGAGTGTTTGCTGGGACAATGTAGAGAGAGCTTTACTCTGTATCTAACCCCCTGTACCTGCCCTCGGAGTGTTTGATGGAACAGTGCAGAAGGAGCTTTACTCTGTATCTAACCCCCTGTACCTGCCCTGGGAGTGTTTGCTGGGACAGTGCAGAGGGAGCTTTACTCTGTATCTAACCCCCTGTTCCTGCCCTGGGAGTGTTTGCTGGGACAGTGTAGAGGGAGCTTTACTCTGTATCTCACCCCCTGTACCTGCCCTGGGAGTGTTTGATGGACAGTGTAGAGGGAGCTTTACTCTGTATCTAACCCACTGTACCTGCCCTGGGAGTGTTTGATGGGACAGTGCAGAGGGAGATTAAATTAGAGAGCAGTCGATCTCTGTAATCAATGTCCAAGCATCAGACAGACAGATAGAGAGAGAGAGAAGCAGAGACAGAGAGAGAGAGAGATGGACAGAGAGAGGGAGGAAGAGCGAGAAAGAGAGAAGCAGAGTCAGAGGGAGAGAGAGATGGACAGAGAGAGGGAGGAAGAAAGAGAGAGAGAAAAGCAGAGTCAGAGGGAGAGAGAGATGGACAGAGAGAGAGAGGGAGAGAGAGAGAGAGAAGCAGAGACAGAGGGAGAAAGACAGGGAGAGAGAGAGAAAGAGAGAGAAGCAGAGACAGAGGGAGAGAGAGATGGACAGAGAGTGGAAGGGAGAGAGAAAGAGTAGCAGAGACAGAGGGAGAGAGAGAGATGGACAGAGAGAGGGAGGGAGAGAAAGAGAGAGAAGCAGAGACAGAGGGAGAGAGAGATGGACAGAGAGTGGAAGGGAGAGAGAAAGAGTAGCAGAGACATAGGGAGAGAGCGAGATGGACAGAGAGAGGGAGGGAGAGAAAGAGAGAGAAGCAGAGACAGAGGGAGAAAGAGAGGGAGAGAGAGAGAAAGAGAGAGAAGCAGAGACAGAGGGAGAGAGAGATGGACAGAGAGAGGGAGGGAGAGAAAGAGAGAGAAGCAGAGACAGAGGGAGAGAGAGAGGGACAGAGAGGAGAGAGACAGAGAGGGGGGAGAGACACACACAGACACACAGCTTCCCCCACAGATACACTGAAATACCAGACCTCAGCTCACTAAGGGGAATTCCCGGAGGGAGATTATTTCACCTGGTTTTCCGGAGCGTGGATTCTCTGGGAGTGGAGCCATGTTGCGAGACCTGGAGAAAGCAAAAAAGTGATTGTTACTTTTAAAATGGCGGTCCCTGAGCTGTAAAGGTGAGTGAGTGAGCCTTGTGCTGATTAACATCTCAATGGTCAGGGCCAGGATGAGTCACACAGTTCCTGAGGTGTGTGCTGTCTGGGGACATTTACATGTGAATGGTCCCAGGGCAGGGATCAGGAACCTCAGCACTCCCTCAGTACTGCCCCTCCGACAGTGCAGCACTCCCTCAGTACTGCCCCTCCGACAGTGCAGCAATCCCGCAGTACTGCCCCTCCGCAAATGCAGCACTCACTCAGTACTGCCCCTCCGACAGCGCAGCACTCCCTCAGTACTGCCCCTCCGACAGTGCAGCACTCCCTCAGTACTGCCCCTCCGACAGTGCAGCACTCCCTCAGTACTGCCCCTCCGAAAGTGCAGCATTCCCTCAGCAGTGCCCCTCCGACGGTGCAGCACTCCCTCAGTACTGCCCCTCCGACAATGCAGCACTCCCTCAGAACAGCCCCTCCGACAGTGCAGCACAGTATATGCTGTATCTAACCCCCCCATACCTACCCTGGGAGTGTTTGATGGGACAGTGTAGAGGGAGCTTTACTCTGTATCTAACCCCCCCGTACCTACCCTGGGAGTGTTTGATGGGACAGTGTAGAGGGAGCTTTACTCTGTATCTAACCCCGTGCTGTACCTGCCCTGGGAGTGTTTGATGGGACAGTGTAGAGAGAGCTTTACTCTGTATCTAACTCCGTGCTGTACCTGCGCTGGGAGTGTTTGATGGGACAGTGTAGAGGGAGCTTTACTCTGTATCTAACTCCGTGCTGTACCTGCGCTGGGAGTGTTTGATGGGACAGTGTAGAGGGAGCTTTACTCTGAATCTAATCCCCTGTACCTGCCCTGGGAGTGTTAGTTGGGACAGTGTAGAGGGAGCTTTACTCTGTATCTAACCCCCTGTACCTGCCCTGGGAGTGTTTGCTGGGACACTGTAGAGGGAGCTTTACTCTGTATCTAACCCCCTGTACCTGCCATGGGAGTGTTTCATGGGACAGTGTAGAGGGAGATTATCTCTGTATCTAACCCCCTGTACCTGACCTGGGAGTGTTTGATGGGACAGTGTTGAGGGAGCTTTACTCTGTATCTAACCCCCTGTACCTGCACTGGGAGTGTTTGATGGGACAGTGTAGAGGGAGCTTTACTCTGTATCTAACTCTGTGCTGTACCTGCCCTGGGAGTGTTTGATGGGACTGTGTAGAGGGAGCTTTACTCTGTATCTAACCCCCTGTACCTGCCCTGGGAGTGTTTGCTGGGACAGTGTAGAGGGAGATTTACTCTGTATCTAACCCCCTGTACCTGCCCTGGGAGTGTTTGATGGGACAGTGCAGAGGGAGCTTTACTCTGTATCTAACCCCGTGATGTACCTGCCCTGGGAGTGTTTGATGGGACAGTGCAGAAGGAGCTTTACTCTGTATCTAACCCCCTGTACCTGCCCTGGGAGTGTTTGATGGGACAGTGTAGAGGGAGCTTTACTCTGTATCTAACCCCCTGTCCCTGCCCTGGGAGTGTTTGCTGGGACAGTGCAGAGGGAGCTTTACGCTGTATCAAACCCCCTGTACCTGCCCTGGGAGTGTTTGCTGGGACAGTGTAGAGGGAGCTTTACTCTGTATCTAACCCCCTGTACCTGCCCTGGTAGTGTTAGCTGGGACAGTGTAGAGGGAGCTTTACTCTGTACCTTACCCCCTGTACCTGCCCTGGGAGTGTTTGATGGGACAGTGTGGAGGGAGCTTTACTCTGTATCTAACCCCCTGTACCTGCCCTGGGAGTGTTTGCTGGGACAGTGCAGAAGGAGCTTTACTCTGTATCTAACCCCCTGTACCTGCCCTGGGAGTGTTAGCTGGGACAGTGCTTAAGGAGCTTTACTCTGTATCTAACCCCCTGTACCTGCCCTGGGAGTGTTTGATGGGACAGTGTAGAGGGAGCTTTACTCTGTATCTAACCCCCTGTACCTGCCCTGGGAGTGTTGTCTGGGACAGTGTAGAGGGAGCTTTACTCTGTACCTTACCCCCTGTACCTGCCCTGGGAGTGTTTGATGGGACAGTGTGGAGGGAGCTTTACTCTGTATCTAACCCCATGTACCTGCCCTGGGAGTGTTTGATGGGACAATGCAGAAGGAGCTTTACTCTGTATCTAACCCCCTGTACCTGCCCTGGGAGTGTTTGCTGGGACAGTGCAGAAGGAGCTTTACTCTGTATCTAACCCCCTGTACCTGCCCTGGGAGTGTTAGCTGGGACAGTGTAGAGGGAGCTTTACTCTGTATCTAACCCCATGCTGTACCTGCCCTGAAAGTGTTTGATGGGACAGTGTAGAGGGAGCTTTACTCTGTATCTAACCCCCTGTACCTGCCCTGGAAGTGTTTGCTGGGACAGTGTAGAGAGAGCTTTACTCTGTATCTAACCCGCTGTACCTGCCCTGGAAGTGTTTGCTGGGACAGTGTAGAGAGAGCTTTACTCTGTATCTAACCCCGTGTACCTGCCCTGGGAGTGTTTGCTGGGACAGTGTAGAGGGAGCTTTATTCTGTATCTAACCCCCTGTACCTGCCCTGGGAGTGTTTGATGGGACAGTGCAGAGGTAGCTTTATTCTGTATCTAACCCCCTGTACCTGCCCTGGGAGTGTTTGATGGGACAGTGTAGAGGGAGCTTTACTCTGTATCTAACCCCGTGCTGTACCTGCCCTGGGAGTGTTTGATGGGACAGTGTAGAGGGAGCTTTACTCTGTAACTAACCCCCTGTAGCTGCCCTGGTCGTGTTTGCTGGGACAGTGCAGAAGGAGCTTTACTCTGTATCTAACCCCCTGTACCTGCCCTGGGAGTGTTTGATGGACAGTGTAGAGGGAGCTTTACTCTGTATCTAACCCACTGTACCTGCCCTGGGAGTGTTTGATAGGACAGTGTAGAGGGAGCTTTACTCTCTATCTAACCCCCTGTACCTGCCCTGGGAGTGTTTGCTGGGACAGTGCAGAGGGAGATTAAATTAGAGAGCAGTCGATCTCTGTAATCAATGTCCAAGCATCAGACAGACAGATAGAGAGAGAGAGAAGCAGAGACAGAGAGAGAGAGAGATGGACAGAGAGAGGGAGGAAGAGCGAGAAAGAGAGAAGCAGAGACAGAGGGAGAGAGAGATGGACAGAGAGAGGGAGGAAGAAAGAGAGAGAGAAAAGCAGAGTCAGAGGGAGAGAGAGATGGACAGAGAGAGAGAGGGAGAGAGAGAGAGAGAAGCAGTGACAGAGGGAGAAAGAGAGGGAGAGAGAGAGAAAGAGAGAGAAGCAGAGACAGAGGGAGAGAGAGATGGACAGAGAGTGGAAGGGAGAGAGAAAGAGTAGCAGAGACAGAGGGAGAGAGAGAGATGGACAGAGAGAAGGAGGGAGAGAAAGAGAGAGAAGCAGAGACAGAGGGAGAGAGAGAGGGACAGAGAGGAGAGAGACAGAGAGGGGGGAGGGGGGAGAGACACACACAGACACACAGCTTCCCCCCACAGATACACTGAGATACCAGACCTCAGCTCACTAAGGGGAATTCCCGGAGGGAGATTATTTCACCTGGTTTTCCGGAGCGTGGATTCTCTGGGAGTGGAGCCATTTTGCGAGATCTAGAGAAAGCAAAAAAGTGATTGTTACAATGTTAGTGTAAAATGGCGGTCCCTGAGCTGTAAAGGTGAGTGAGTGAGTGAGTGAACCTTGTGCTGATTAACATCTCAATGGTCAGGGCCAGGGTGAGTCACACAGTTCCTGAGGTGTGTGCTGTCTGGGGACATTTACATGTGAATGGTTCCAGGGCAGGGATCAGGAACCTCAGCACTCCCTCAGTACTGCCCCTCCGACAGTGCAGCACTCCCTCAGAACTGCCCCTCCGACAGTGCAGCACTCCCGCAGTACTGCCCCTCCGAAAATGAAGCACTTCCTCAGTACTGCCCCTCCGACAGTGCAGCACTCCCTCAGTACTGCCCCTCCGACAGTGCCGCGCTCCCTCAGTACTGCCCCTCCGAAAATGCAGCACTCCCTCAGTACTGCCCCTCAAACAGTGCAGCACTCCCTCAGTACTGCCCCTCCGACAGTGCATCACTCCCTCAGTACTGCCCCTCCAAAAGTGCAGCATTCCCTCAGCAGTGCCCCTCCGACGGTGCAGCACTCACTCAGTACTGCCCCTCCGACAATGCAGCACTCCCTCAGAACAGCCCCTCCGACAGTGCAGCACAGTATATTCTGTATCTAACCCCCCCGTACCTACCCTGGGAGTGTTTGATGGGACAGTGTAGAGAGAGCTTTACTCTGTATCTAACCCCGTGCTGTACCTGCCCTGGGAGTGTTTGATGGGACAGTGCAGAGGGAGCTTTACTCTGTATCTAACCCCGTGCTGTACCTGCCCTGGGAGTGTTTGATGGGACAGTGTAGAGAGAGCTTTATTCTGCATCTAACCACCTTTACATGCCCTGGGAGTATTGGATGGGACAGTGTCGAGGGAGCTTTACTCTGTATGTAACCCCTTGTACCTGCCCAGGGAGTGTTTGATGGGACAGTGTAGAGGGAGCTTTACTCTGTATCTAACCCCGTGCTGTACCTGCCCTGGGAGTGTTTGATGGGACAGTGTAGAGGGAGATTATCTCTGTATCTAACCCCCTGTAGCTGCCCTGGGAGTGTTTGATGGGACAGTGTTGAGGGAGCTTTACTCTGTATCTAACCCCCTGTACCTGCACTGGGAGTGTTTGATGGGACAGTGTAGAGGGAGCTTTACTCTGTATCTAACTCTATGCTGTACCTGCCCTGGGAGTGTTTGATGGGACTGTGTTGAGGGAGCTTTACTCTGTATCTAACCCCCTGTCCCTGCCCTGGGAGTGTTTGATGGGACAGTGTAGAGGGAGCTTTACTCTGTATCTCACCCCCTGTACCTGCCCTGGGAGTGTTTGATGGGACAGTGTAGAGGGAGCTTTACTCTGTATCTATCCCGTGCTGTACCTGCCCTGGGAGTGTTTGATGGGACAGTGTAGAGGGAGCTTTACTCTGTATCTAACCCCATGCTGTACCTGCCCTGGGAGTGTTTGATGGGACAGTGCAGAAGGAGCTTTACTCTGTATCTAACCCCCTGTTCCTGCCCTGGGAGTGTTTGACGGGACAGTGTAGAGGGAGCTTTACTCTGTATCTAACCCCCTGTACCTGCCCTGGGAGTGTTTGATGGGACAGTAAAGAGGGAGCTTTAATCTGTATCTAACCCCTGTCCCTGCCCTGGGAGTGTTTGATGGGACAGTGTAGAGGGAGCTTTACTCTGTATCTAACCCCCTGTCTGGCGTAAAAATAAAAAAGGGAAGGTGGCTCAACCGTGGCTATCTAGGGAAATCAGGGATAGTATTAAAGCCAAGGAAGTGGCATACAAATTGGCCAGAAATAGCAGCGAACCTGGGGACTGGGAGAAATTTAGAACTCAGCAGAGGAGGACAAAGGGTTTGATTAGGGCAGGGAAAATGGAGTACGAGAAGAAGCTTGCAGGGAACATTAAGGCGGATTGCAAAAGTTTCTATAGGTATGTAAAGAGAAAGAGGTTAGTAAAGACAAACGTAGGTCCCCTGCAGTCAGAATCAGGGGAAGTCATAACGGGGAACAAAGAAATGGCAGACCAATTGAACAAGTACTTTGGTTCAGTATTCACGAAGGAGGACACAAACAACCTTCCAGATATAAAAGTGGTCAGAGGGTCTATTAAGGAGGAGGAACTGAGGGAAATCTTTATTAGTCGGGAAATTGTGTTGGGGAAATTGATGGGATTGAAGGCCCATAAATCCCCAGGGCCTGATGGACTGCATCCCAGAGTACTTAAGGAGGTGGCCTTGGAAATAGCGGATGCATTGACAGTCATTTTCCAACATTCCATTGACTCTGGATCAGTTCCTATCGAGTGGAGGGTAGCCAATGTAACCCCACTTTTTAAAAAAGGAGGGAGAGAGAAAGCAGGGAATTATAGACCGGTCAGCCTGACCTCAGTAGTGGGTAAAATGATGGAATCAATTATTAAGGATGTCATAGCAGCGCATTTGGAAAATGGTGACATGATAGGTCCAAGTCAGCATGGATTTGTAAAAGGGAGATCATGTTTGACAAATCTTCTGGAATTTTTTGAGGATGTTTCCAATAAAGTGGACAAAGGAGTACCAGTTGATGTGGTATATTTGGACTTTCAGAAGGCTTTCGACAAGGTCCCACACAGGAGATTAATGTGCAAAGTTAAAGCACATGGGATTGGGGGTAGTGTGCTGACGTGGATTGAGAACTGGTTGTCAGACAGGAAGCAAAGAGTAGGAGTAAATGGGTACTTTTCGGAATGGCAGGCAGTGACTAGTGCAGTGCCGCAGGGTTCTGTGCTGGGGCCCCAGCTGTTTACATTATACATTAATGATTTAGACGAAGGGATTAAATGTAGTATCTTCAAATTTGCGGATGACACTAAGTTGGGTGGCAGTGTGAGCTGCGAGGAGGATGCTATGAGGCTACAGAGTGACTTGGATAGGTTAGGTGAGTGGGCAAATGCGTGGCAGATGAAGTATAATGTGGATAAATGTGAGGTTATCCACTTTGGTGGTAAAAACAGAGAGACAGACTATTATCTGAATGGTGACAGATTAGGAAAAGGGAAGGTGCAACGAGACCTGGGTGTCATGGTACATCAGTCATTGAAGGTTGGCATGCAGGTACAGCAGGCAGTTAAGAAAGCAAATGGCATGTTGGCCTTCATAGCGAGGGGATTTGAGTACAGGGGCAGGGAGGTGTTGCTACAATTGTACAGGGCCTTGGTGAGGCCACACCTGGAGTATTGTGTACAGTTTTGGTCTCCTAACTTGAGGAAGGACATACTTGCTATTGAGGGAGTGCAGCGAAGATTCACCAGACTGATTCCCGGGATGGTGGGACTGACCTATCAAGAAAGACTGAATCAACTGGGCTTGTATTCACTGGAGTTCAGAAGAGTGAGAGGGGACCTCATAGAAACGTTTAAGATTCTGACGGGTTTGGACAGGTTGGATGCAGGAAGAATGTTCCCAATGTTGGGGAAATCCAGAACCAGGGGTCACAGTCTAAGGATAAGGGGTAAGCCATTTAGGACCGAGATAAGGAGAAACTTCTTCACCCAGAGAGTGGTGAACCTGTGGAATTCTCTACCACAGGAAGTAGTTGAGGCCAATTCACTAAATATATTCAAAAGGGAGTTAGATGAAGTCCTTACTACTCGGGGGATCAAGGGTTATGGTGAGAAAGCAGGAATGGGGTACTGAAGTTGCAGGTTCAGCCATGAACTCGTTGAATGGCGGTGCAGGCTAGAAGGGCTGAATGGCCTGCTCCTGCACCTATTTTCTATGTTTCTATGTTTCTATGTACCTGCCCTGGGAGTGTTTGATGGGACAGTGTAGAGGGAGCTTTACTCTCTATCTAACCTCCTGTACCTGCCCTGGGAGTGTTTGATGGGACAGTGTAGAGGGAGCTTTACTCTGTATCTATCCCGTGCTGTACCTGCCCTGGGAGTGTTTGATGGGACAGTGTAGAGGGAGCTTTACTCTGTATCTAACCCCCTGTACCTGCCCTGGGTGTGTTTGATGGGACAGTGTAGAGGGAGCTTTAATCTGTATCTATCCCGTGCTGTACCTGCCCTGGGAGTGTTTGATGGGACAGTGTAGAGGGAGCTTTACTCTGTATCTCACCCCCTGTACCTGCCCTGGGAGTGTTTGATGGGACAGTGTAGAGGGAGATTATCTCTGTATCTAACCCCCTGTACCTGCCCGGGGAGTGTTTGATGGACAGTGTAGAGGGAGCTTTACTCTCTATCTAACCCCCTGTACCTGCCCTGGGAGTGTTTGATGGGACAGTGTAGAGGGAGCTTTACTCTGTATCTAACCCCCTGTACCTGCCCAAGAGTGTTTGATGGGACAGTGTAGAAGGAGCTTTACTCTGTATCTAACCCCCTGTACCTGCCCTGGGAGTGTTTGATGGGACAGTGTAGAGGGAGCATTACTCTGTATCTAACCCCCTGTACCTGCCCTGGGAGTGTTTGATGGGACA